>NW_028276376.1:377500-395000 GCF_052056855.1 Sturnus vulgaris
CCCTAACCCTAACCCTAACCCTAACCCTAACGCTAACCCTAGCCCAAATAACCCTAACCCTAAACCTGACCCTAAACCTAACCCTAAACCAAATAACCCTAACCCTAACCCTAAACCAACTAGCCCTAACACTAACCATAAGCCTAACCTTTACCAAAATAACCCTAACCATAAACCAAACCCAACTAACCCTAACCCTAACCCTAACCCTAACCCTAACCCTAACCCTAACCCTAACCCTAACCCTAGCCCAAATAACCCTGACCCTAACCCTAACCCTGACCCTAAACCTTACCCTAAACCAAATAACCCTAACCCTAACCCTAACCCAACTAGCCCTAACACTAACCATAAGCCTAACCTTTACCAAAATAACCCTAACCATAACCCAAACCCAACTAACCCTAACCCTAACCCTAACCCTAACCCTAACCCTAACCCTAGCCCAAATAACCCTAACCCTAACCCTAACCCTGACCCTAAACCTAACCCTAAACCAAATAACCCTAACCCTAACCCTAAACCAACTAGCCCTAACACTAACCATAAGCCTAACCTTTACCAAAATAACCCTAACCATAACCCAAACCCAACTAACCATAACCATAACCCTAACCCTAACCCTAACCCTAACCCTAACCCTAGCCCAAATAACCCTAACCCTAACCCTAACCCTGACCCTAAACCTAACCCTAAACCAAATAACCCTAACCCTAACCCTAAACCAACTAGCCCTAACACTAACCATAAGCCTAACCTTTACCAAAATAACCCTAACCATAACCCAAACCCAACTAACAATAACCCTAACCCTAACCCTAACCCTAACCCTAGCCCAAATAACCCTAACCCTAACCCTAACCCTGACCCTAAACCTAAACCTAAACCAAATAACCCTAACCCTAACCCTAAACCAACTAGCCCTAACACTAACCCTAAGCCTAACCTTTACCAAAATAACCCTAACCATAAACCAAACCCAACTAACCCTAACCCTAACCCTAACCCTAACCCTAACCCTAGCCCAAATAACCCTAACCCTAACCCTAACCCTGACCCTAAACCTAAACCTAAACCAAATAACCCTAACCCTAACCCTAAACCAACTAGCCCTAACACTAACCATAAGCCTAACCTTTACCAAAATAACCCTAACCATAACCCAAACCCAACTAACCATAACCCTAACCCTAACCCTAACCCTAGCCCAAATAACCCTAACCCTAACCCTAACCCTGACCCTAAACCTAACCCTAAACCAAATAACCCTAACCCTAACCCTAAACCAACTAGCCCTAACACTAACCATAAGCCTAACCTTTACCAAAATAACCCTAACCATAACCCAAACCCAACTAACCATAACCCTAACCCTAACCCTAACCCTGACCCTAACCCTAACCCTAGCCCAAATAACCCTAACCCTAACCCTAACCCTGACCCTAAACCTAACCCTAAACCAAATAACCCTAACCCTAACCCTAAACCAACTAGCCCTAACACTAACCATAAGCCTAACATTTACCAAAATAACCCTAACCATAACCCAAACCCAACTAACCATAACCCTAACCCTAACCCTAACCCTAACCCTAACCCTAACCCTAACCCTAACCCTAACCCTAGCCCAAATAACCCTAACCCTAACCCTAACCCTGACCCTAAACCTAACCCTAAACCAAATAACCCTAACCCTAACCCTAAACCAACTAGCCCTAACACTAACCATAATCCTAACCTTTACCAAAATAACCCTAACCATAACCCTAACCCAACTAACCACAACCCTAACCCTAACCCTAACCCTAACACTAGCCCAAATAACCCTAACCCTAACCCTGACCCTAAACCTAACCCTAAACCAAATAAGCCTAACCCTAACCCTAAACCAACTAGCCCTAACAATAACCATAAGCCTAACCTTTACCAAAATAACCCTAACCATAACCCTAACCCAACCAACCATAACCCTAACCCAACTAACCCTAACCCTAACCCTAACCCTAGCCCAAATAACCCTAACCCTAACCCTAACCCTGACCCTAAACCTAAACCTAAACCAAATAACCCTAACCCTAACCCTAAACCAACTCGCCCTAACACTAACCATAAGCCTAACCTTTACCAAAATAACCCTAACCATAACCCTAACCCAACTAACCATAACCCTAACCCTAACCATAACCCTAGCCCTAACCCTAACCCTAGCCCAAATAACCCTAACCCTAACCCTAACCCTGACCCTAAACCTAACCCTAAACCAAATAAGCCTAACCCTAACCCTAAACCAACTAGCCCTAACACTAACCATAAGCCTAACCTTTACCAAAATAACCCTAACCATAACCCAAACCCAACTAAACATAACCCTAACCCTAACCCTAACCCTAACCCTAGCTCAAATAACCCTAACCCTAACCCTAACCCTGACCCTAAACCTAACCCTAAACCAAATAACCCTAACCCTAACCCTAAACCAACTAGCCCTAACACTAACCATAAGCCTAACCTTTAGCAAAATAACCCTAACCATAACCCTAACCCAACTAACCATAACCCTAACCCTAACCCTAACCCTAACCCTAGCCCAAATAACCCTAACCCTAACCCTGACCCAAAACCTAACCCTAAACCAAATAACCCTAACCCTAACCCTAAACCAACTAGCCCTAACACTAACCATAAGCCTAACCTTTACCAAAATAACCCTAACCATAACCCTAACCCAACTAACCATAACCCTAACCCTAACCCTAACCCTAACCCTAACCCTAACCCTAGCCCAAATAACCCTAACCCTAAACCTGACCCAAAACCTAATCCTAAACCAAATAACCCTAACCCTAAACCAACTAGCCCTAACACTAACCATAAGCCTAACCTTTACCAAAATAACCCTAACCATAAACCAAACCCAACTAACCCTAACCCTAACCCTAACCCTAACCCTAACCCTAACCCTAGCCCAAATAACCCTAACCCTAACCCTAACCCTGACCCTAAACCTAACCCTAAACCAAATAACCCTAACCCTAACCCTAAACCACCTAGCCCTAACACTAACCATAAGCCTAACCTTTACCAAAATAACCCTAACCATAACCCTAACCCAACTAACCATAACCATAACCCTAACCCTAACCCTAACCCTAACCCTAGCCCAAATAACCCTAACCCTAACCCTAACCCTGACCCTAAACCTAACCCTAAACCAAATAACCCTAACCCTAACCCTAAACCAACTAGCCCTAACACTAACCATAAGCCTAACCTTTACCAAAACAACCCTAACCATAACCCTAACCCAACTAACCCTAACCCTAACCCTAACCCTAGCCCAAATAACCCTAACCCTAACCCTAACCCTGACCCTAAACCTAACCCTAAACCAAATAACCCTAACCCTAACCCTAAACCAACTAGCCCTAACACTAACCATAAGCCTAACCTTTACCAAAATAACCCTAACCATAACCCTAACCCAACTAACCATAACCCTAACCCTAACCCTAACCCTAGCCCAAATAACCCTAACCCTAACCCTAACCCTGACCCTAAACCTAACCCTAAACCAAATAACCCTAACCCTAACCCTAAACCAACTAGCCCTAACACTAACCATAAGCCTAACCTTTACCAAAATAACCCTAACCCTAACCCAACTAACCCTAACCCTAACCCTAACCCTAACCCTAACCCTAGCCCAAATAACCCTAACCCTAAACCTGACCCTAAACCTAACCCTAAACCAAATAACCCTAAACCAAATCCAACTAGCCCTAACACTAACCATAAGCCTAACCTTTACCAAAATAACCCTAACCATAACCCAAACCCAACTAACCATAACCCTAACCCTAACCCTAACCCTGACCCTAGCCCAAATAACCCTAACCCTAACCCTAACCCTGACCCTAAACCTAACCCTAAACCAAATAACCCTAACCCTAACCCTAAACCAACTACCCCTAACACTAACCATAAGCCTAACATTTACCAAAATAACCCTAACCATAACCCTACCCCAACTAACCATAACCCTAACCCTAACCCTAACCCTAACCCTAACCCTAACCCTAACCCTAACCCTAACCCTAAACCTAAACCTAAACCAAATAACCCTAACCCTAACCCTAAACCAACTAGCCCTAACACTAACCATAAGCCTAACCTTTACCAAAATAACCCTAACCATAACCCTACCCCAACTAACCATAACCCTAACCCTAACCCTAACCCTAACCCTAACCCTAGCCCAAATAACCCTAACCCTAACCCTAACCCTGACCCTAAACCTAACCCTAAACCAAATAACCCTAACCCTAACCCTAAACCAACTAGCCCTAACACTAACCATAAGCCTAACCTTTACCAAAATAACCCTAACCATAACCCAAACCCAACTAACCATAACCCTAACCCTAACCCTAACCCTAACCCTAGCCCAAATAACCCTAACCCTAACCCTGACCCAAAACCTAACCCTAAACCAAATAACCCTAACCCTAACCCTAAACCAACTAGCCCTAACACTAACCATAAGCCTAACCTTTACCAAAATAACCCTAACCATAACCCTAACCCAACTAACCATAACCCTAACCCTAACCCTAACCCTAACCCTAACCCTAGCCCAAATAACCCTAACCCTAAACCTGACCCAAAACCTAATCCTAAACCAAATAACCCTAACCCTAACCCTAAACCAACTAGCCCTAACACTAACCATAAGCCTAACCTTTACCAAAATAACCCTAACCATAACCCAAACCCAACTAACCATAACCCTAACCCTAACCCTAACCCTAACCCTAACCCTAACCCTAACCCTAACCCTAGCCCAAATAACCCTAACCCTAACCCTAACCCTGACCCTAAACCTAACCCTAAACCAAATAAGCCTAACCCTAACCCTAAACCAACTAGCCCTAACACTAACCATAAGCCTAACCTTTACCAAAATAACCCTAACCATAACCCAAAGCCAACTAACCATAACCCTAACCCTAACCCTAACCCTAACCCTAACCCTAACCCTAACCCTAACCCTAGCCCAAATAACCCTAACCCTAACCCTAACCCTGACCCTAAACCTAACCCTAAACCAAATAACCCTAACCCTAAACCATCTATCCCTAACACTAACCATAAGCCTAACCTTTACCAAAATAACCCTAACCATAACCCAAACCCAACTAACCATAACCCTAACCCTAACCCTAACCCTAACCCTAACCCTAACCCTAAACCTAGCCCAAATAACCCTAACCCTAACCCTAACCCTGACCCTAAACCTAACCCTAAACCAAATAACCCTAACCCTAACCCTAAACCAACTAGCCCTAACACTAACCATAAGCCTAACCTTTACCAAAATAACCCTAACCATAACCCAAACCCAACTAACCATAACCCTAACCCTAACCCTAACCCTAACCCTAGCCCAAATAACCCTAACCCTAACCCTAACCCTGACCCTAAACCTAACCCTAAACCAAATAACCCTAACCCTAACCCTAAACCAACTAGCCCTAACACTAACCCTAAGCCTAACCTTTACCAAAATAACCCTAACCATAACCCAAACCCAACTAACCATAACCCTAACCCTAACCCTAACCCTAGCCCAAATAACCCTAACCCTAACCCTGACCCTAAACCTAACCCTAAACCAAATAACCCTAACCCTAACCCTAAACCAACTAGCCCTAACACTAACCATAAGCCTAACCTTTACCAAAATAACCCTAACCATAACCCAAACCCAACTAACCATAACCCTAACCCTAACCCTAACCCTAACCCTAACCCTAGCCCAAATAACCCTAACCCTAACCCTAACCCTGACCCTAAACCTAACCCTAAACCAAATAACCCTAACCCTAACCCTAAACCAACTAGCCCTAACACTAACCATAAGCCTAACCTTTATCAAAATAACCCTAACCATAACCCAAACCCAACTAACCATAACCCTAACCCTAACCCTAACCCTAACCCTAACCCTAGCCCAAATAACCCTAACCCTAACCCTAACCCTGACCCGAAACCTAACCCTAAACCAAATAACCCTAACCCTAACCCTAAACCAACTAGCCCTAACACTAACCATAAGCCTAACCTTTACCAAAATAACCCTAACCATAACCCAAACCCAACTAACCATAACCCTAACCCTAACCCTAACCTTAACCCTAACCCTAACCCTAACCCTAGCCCAAATAACCCTAACCCTAAACCTGACCCTAAACCTAACCCTAAACCAAATAACCCTAACCCTAACCCTAAACCAACTAGCCCTAACACTAACCATAAGCCTAACCTTTACCAAAATAACCCTAACCATAAACCAAACCCAACTAACCCTAACCCTAACCCTAACCCTAACCCTAACCCTAGCCCAAATAACCCTAACCCTAACCCTAACCCTGACCCTAAACCTAACCCTAAACCAAATAACCCTAACCCTAACCCTAACCCAACTAGCCCTAACACTAACCATAAGCCTAACCTTTACCAAAATAACCCTAACCATAACCCAAACCCAACTAACCATAACCCTAACCCTAACCCTAACCCTAACCCTAGCCCAAATAACCCTAACCCTAACCCTAACCCTGACCCTAAACCTAACCCTAAACCAAATAACCCTAACCCTAACCCTAAACCAACTAGCCCTAACACTAACCATAAGCCTAACCTTTACCAAAATAACCCTAACCATAACCCAAACCCAACTAACCATAACCATAACCCTAACCCTAACCCTAACCCTAACCCTAACCCTAACCCTAGCCCAAATAACCCTAACCCTAACCCTAACCCTGACCCTAAACCTAACCCTAAACCAAATAACCCTAACCCTAACCCTAAACCAACTAGCCCTAACACTAACCATAAGCCTAACCTTTACCAAAATAACCCTAACCATAACCCAAACCCAACTAACAATAACCATAACCCTAACCCTAACCCTAACCCTAGCCCAAATAACCCTAACCCTAACCCTAACCCTGACCCTAAACCTAACCCTAAACCAAATAACCCTAACCCTAACCCTAAACCAACTAGCCCTAACACTAACCCTAAGCCTAACCTTTACCAAAATAACCCTAACCAAAACCCTAACCCAACTAACCCTAACCCTAACCCTAACCCTAACCCTAGCCCAAATAACCCTAACCCTAACCCTAACCCTGACCCTAAACCTAACCCTAAACCAAATAACCCTAACCCTAACCCTAAACCAACTAGCCCTAACACTAACCATAAGCCTAACCTTTACCAAAATAACCCTAACCATAACCCTAACCCTAACCCTAACCCTAACCCTAACCCTAACCCTAGCCCAAATAACCCTAACCCTAACCCTAACCCTGACCCTAAACCTAACCCTAAACCAAATAACCCTAACCCTAACCCTAAACCAACTAGCCCTAACACTAACCCTAAGCCTAACCTTTACCAAAATAACCCTAACCATAACCCAAACCCAACTAACCATAACCCTAACCCTAACCCTAACCCTAACCCTAGCCCAAATAACCCTAACCCTAACCCTGACCCTAAACCTAACCCTAAACCAAATAACCCTAACCCTAACCCTAAACCAACTAGCCCTAACACTAACCATAAGCCTAACCTTTACCAAAATACCCCTAACCATAACCCAAACCCAACTAACCATAACCCTAACCCTAACCCTAACCCTAACCCTAACCCTAACCCTAACCCTAGCCCAAATAACCCTAACCCTAACCCTAACCCTGACCCAAAACCTAACCCTAAACCAAATAGCCCTAACCCTAACCCTAAACCAACTAGCCCTAACACTAACCATAAGCCTAACCTTTACAAAAATAACCCTAACCATAACCCTAACCCAACTAACCATAACCCTAACCCTAACCCTAACACTAACCCTAACCCTAACCCTAACCCTAACCCTAGCCCAAATAACCCTAACCCTAAACCTGACCCTAAACCTAACCCTAAAACAAATAAACCTAACCCTAACCCTAACCCAACTAGCCCTAACACTAACCATAAGCCTAACCTTTACCAAAATAACCCTAACCATAACCCAAACCCAACTAACCATAACCCTCACCTAACCCTAACCCTAACCCTAACCCTAACCCTAACCCTAACCCTAGCCCAAATAACCCTAACCCTAACCCTAACCCTGACCCTAAACCTAACCCTAAACCAAATAAGCCTAACCCTAACCCTAAACCGACTAGCCCTAACACTAACCATAAGCCTAACCTTTACCAAAATAACCCTAACCATAACCCAAAGCCATCTAACCATAACCATAACCCTAACCCTAACCCTAACCCTAACCCTAACCCTAACCCTAACCCTAACCCTAACCCTAACCCTAGCCCAAATAACCCTAACCCTAACCCTAACCCTGACCCTAAACCTAACCCTAAACCAAATAACCCTAACCCTAACCCTAAACCATCTAGCCCTAACACTAACCATAAGCCTAACCTTTACCAAAATAACCCTAACCATAACCCAAACCCAACTAACCATAACCCTAACCCTAACCCTAACCCTAACCCTAGCCCAAATAACCCTAACCCTAACCCTAACCCTGACCCTAAACCTAACCCTAAACCAAATAACCCTAACCCTAACCCTAAACCAACTAGCCCTAACACTAACCCTAAGCCTAACCTTTACCAAAATAACCCTAACCATAACCCTAACCCAACTAACCCTAACCCTAACCCTAACCCTAACCCTAACCCTAACCCTAGCCCAAATAACCCTAACCCTAACCCTAACCCTGACCCTAAACCTAACCCTAAACCAAATAACCCTAACCCTAACCCTAAACCAACTAGCCCTAACACTAACCATAAGCCTAACCTTTACCAAAATAACCCTAACCATAACCCTAACCCAACTAACCATAACCCTAACCCTAACCCTAACCCTAACCCTAGCCCAAATAACCCTAACCCTAACCCTAAACCTCACCCTAAACCTAACCCTAAACCAAATAACCCTAACCCTAAACCAACTAGCCCTAACACTAACCATAAGCCTAACCTTTACCAAAATAACCCTAACCATAATCCAAACCCAACTAACCATAACCCTAACCCTAACCCTAACCCTAACCCTAACCCTAACCCTAACCCTAGCCCAAATAACCCTAACCCTAACCCTAACCCTGACCCTAAACCTAACCCTAAACCAAATAACCCTAACCCTAAACCTAAACCAACTAGCCCTAACACTAACCCTAAGCCTAACCTTTACCAAAATAACCCTAACCATAACCGAAACCCAACTAACCATAACCCTAACCCTAACCCTAACCCTAACCCTAACCCTAGCCCAAATAACCCTAACCCTAACCCTAACCCTGATCCTAAACCTAACCCTAAACCAAATAACCCTAACCCTAACCCTAAACCAACTAGCCCTAACACTAACCATAAGCCTAACCTTTACCAAAATAACCCTAACCATAACCCAAACCCAACTAACCATAACCCTAACCCTAACCCTAACCCTAACCCTAACCCTAGCCCAAATAACCCTAACCCTAACCCTAACCCTGATCCTAAACCTAACCCTAAACCAAATAACCCTAACCCTAACCCTAAACCAACTAGCCCTAACACTAACCATAAGCCTAACCTTTACCAAAATAACCCTAACCATAACCCAAACCCAACTAACCATAACCCTAACCCTAACCCTAACCCTAACCCTAACCCTAACCCTAACCCAACCCTAGCCCAAATAACCCTAACCCTAACCCTAAACCTGACTCTAAACCTAACCCTAAACCAAATAACCCTAACCCTAACCCTAAACCAACTATCCCTAACACTAACCATAAGCCTAACCTTTACCAAAATCACCCTAACCATAACCCAAACCCAACTAACCATAACCCTAACCCTAACCCTAACCCTAACCCTAACCCTAACCCTAACCCTAACCCTAACCCTAGCCCAAATAACCCTAACCCTAACCCTAACCCTAACCCTAAACCTAACCCTAAACCAAATAACCCTAACCCTAACCCTAAAGCAACTAGCCCTAACACTAACCATAAGCCTAACCTTTACCAAAATAACCCTAAACCTAACCCTAACCCTAACCGTAACCATAACCCTAGCCCAAATAACCCTATCCCTAACCCTAACCCTGACCCTAAACCTAACCCTAAACCAAATAACCCTAACCCTAACCCTAAACCAACTAGCCCTAACACTAACCATAAGGCTAACATTTACCAAAATAACCCTAACCATAACCCTAACCCAACTAACCCTAACCCTAACCCTAACCCTAACCATAACCCTAACCCTAACCCTAACCCTAACCCTAGCCCAAATAACCCTAACCCTAACCCTAAACCTGACCCTAAACCTAACCCTAAACCAAATAACCCTAACCCTAAACCTAAACCAACTAGCCCTAACACTAACCAAAAGCCCAACCTTTACCAAAATAACCCTAACCATAACCCAAACCCAACTAACCATAACCCTAAACCTAACCCTAACCCTAACCCTAACCCTAACCCTAGCCCAAATAACCCTAACCCTAACCCTAACCCTGACCCTAAACCTAACCCTAAACCAAATAACCCTAACCCTAACCCTAAACCAACTAGCCCTAACACTGACCATAAGCCTAACCTTTACCAAAATAACCCTAACCATAACCCTAACCCAACTAACCATAACCCTAACCCTAACCCTAACCCTAACCCTAGCCCAAATAACCCTAACCCTAACCCTAAACCTCACCCTAAACCTAACCCTAAACCAAATAACCCTAACCCTAAACCAACTAGCCCTAACACTAACCATAAGCCTAACCTTTACCAAAATAACCCTAACCATAACCCAAACCCAACTAACCATAACCCTAACCCTAACCCTAACCCTAACCCTAACCCTAACCCTAACCCTAGCCCAAATAACCCTAACCCTAACCCTAACCCTGACCCTAAACCTAACCCTAAACCATATAACCCTAACCCTAACCCTAAACCAACTAGCCCTAACACTAACCCTAAGCCTAACCTTTACCAAAATAACCCTAACCATAACCCAAACCCAACTAACCATAACCCTAACCCTAACCCTAACCCTAACCCTAACCCTAGCCAAATAACCCTAACCCTAACCCTAACCCTGACCCTAAACCTAACCCTAAACCAAATAACCCTAACCCTAACCCTAAACCAACTAGCCCTAACACTAACCATAAGCCTAACCTTTACCAAAATAACCCTAACCATAACCCAAACCCAACTAACCATAACCCTAACCCTAACCCTAACCCTAACCCTAACCCTAGCCCAAATAACCCTAACCCTAACCCTAACCCTGATCCTAAACCTAACCCTAAACCAAATAACCCTAACCCTAACCCTAAACCAACTAGCCCTAACACTAACCATAAGCCTAACCTTTACCAAAATCACCCTAACCATAACCCAAACCCAACTAACCATAACCCTAACCCTAACCCTAACCCTAACCCTAACCCTAACCCTAACCCTAACCCTAACCCTAGCCCAAATAACCCTAACCCTAACCCTAACCCTGACCCTAAACCTAACCCTAAACCAAATAACCCTAACCCTAACCCTAAAGCAACTAGCCCTAACACTAACCATAAGCCTAACCTTTACCAAAATAACCCTAACCCTAACCCTAACCCTAACCATAACCCTAGCCCAAATAACCCTATCCCTAACCCTAACCCTGACCCTAAACCTAACCCTAAACCAAATAACCCTAACCCTAACCCTAAACCAACTAGCCCTAACACTAACCATAAGGCTAACCTTTACCAAAATAACCCTAACCATAACCCTAACCCAACTAACCCTAACCCTAACCCTAACCCTAACCATAACCCTAACCCTAACCCTAACCCTAACCCTAGCCCAAATAACCCTAACCCTAACCCTAAACCTGACCCTAAACCTAACCCTAAACCAAATAACCCTAACCCTAACCCTAAACCAACTAGCCCTAACACTAACCAAAAGCCCAACCTTTACCAAAATAACCCTAACCATAACCCAAACCCAACTAACCATAACCCTAAACCTAACCCTAACCCTAACCCTAACCCTAACCCTAGCCCAAATAACCCTAACCCTAACCCTAACCCTAACCCTAACCCAACTAACCCTAACCCTAACCCTAACCATAACCCAAACCCTAACCCTAGCCCAAAAAACCCTAACCCTAACCCTAACCCTGACCCTAAACCTAACCCTAAACCAAAAAACCCTAACCCTAAACCAACTAGCCCTAACACTAAGCATAAGCCTAACCTTTACCAAAATAACCCTAACCATAACCCTAACCCAACTAACCAGAACCCTAACACAAACCCTAACCCTAACCCTAACCCTAGCCCAAATAACCCTAACCCTAACCCTAACCCTGACCCGAAACCTAACCCTAAACCAAATAACCCTAACCCTAACCCTAAACCAACTAGCCCTAACACTAACCATAAGCCTAACCTTTACCAAAATAACCCTAACCATAACCCTACCCCAACTAACCATAACCCTAACCCTAACCCTAACCCTAACCCTAACCCTAACCCTAGCCCAAATAACCCTAACCCTAACCCTAACCCTGACCCTAAACCTAACCCTAAACCAAATAACCCTAACCCTACCCCTAAACCAACTAGCCCTAACACTAACCATAAGCCTAACCTTTACCAAAATAACCCTAACCATAACCCAAACCCAACTAACCATAACCCTAACCCTAACCCTAAACACTAACCCTAACCCTAGCCCAAATAACCCTAACCATAACCCTAACCCTGACCCTAAACCGAACCCTAAACCAAATAACCCTAACCCTAACCCTAAACCAACTAGCCCTAACACTAACCATAAGCCTAACCTTTACCAAAATCACCCTAACCATAACCCAAACCCAACTAACCATAACCCTAACCCTAACCCTAACCCTAACCCTAACCCTAACCCTAACCCTAACCCTAACCCTAACCCTAGCCCAAATAACCCTAACCCTAACCCTAACCCTGACCCTAAACCTAACCCTAAACCAAATAACCCTAACCCTAACCCTAAAGCAACTAGCCCTAACACTAACCATAAGCCTAACCTTTACCAAAATAACCCTAACCCTAACCCTAACCCTAACCATAACCCTAGCCCAAATAACCCTATCCCTAACCCTAACCGTGACCCTAAACCTAACCCTAAACCAAATAACCCTAACCCTAACCCTAAACCAACTAGCCCTAACACTAACCATAAGGCTAACCTTTACCAAAATAACCCTAACCATAACCCTAACCCAACTAACCCTAACCCTAACCCTAACCCTAACCATAACCCTAACCCTAACCCTAACCCTAACCCTAGCCCAAATAACCCTAACCCTAACCCTAAACCTGACCCTAAACCTAACCCTAAACCAAATAACCCTAACCCTAACCCTAAACCAACTAGCCCTAACAGTAACCAAAAGCCCAACCTTTACCAAAATAACCCTAACCATAACCCAAACCCAACTAACCATAACCCTAAACCTAACCCTAACCCTAACCCTAACCCTAACCCTAACCCTAGCCCAAATAACCCTAACCCTAACCCTAACCCTAACCCAACTAACCCTAACCCTAACCCTAACCATAACCCAAACCCTAACCCTAGCCCAAAAAACCCTAACCCTAACCCTAACCATGACCCTAAACCTAACCCTAAACCAAAAAACCCTAACCCTAAACCAACTAGCCCTAACACTAAGCATAAGCCTAACCTTTACCAAAATAACCCTAACCATAACCCTAACCCAACTAACCAGAACCCTAACCCTAACCCTAACCCTAACCCTAACCCTAGCCCAAATAACCCTAACCCTAACCCTAACCCTGACCCGAAACCTAACCCTAAACCAAATAACCCTAACCCTAACCCTAAACCAACTAGCCCTAACACTAACCATAAGCCTAACCTTTACCAAAATAACCCTAACCATAACCCTACCCCAACTAACCATCACCCTAACCCTAACCCTAACCCTAACCCTAACCCTAACCCTAGCCCAAATAACCCTAACCCTAACCCTAACCCTGACCCTAAACCTAACCCTAAACCAAATAACCCTAACCCTACCCCTAAACCAACTAGCCCTAACACTAACCATAAGCCTAACCTTTACCAAAATAACCCTAACCATAACCCAAACCCAACTAACCATAACCCTAACCCTAACCCTAAACACTAACCCTAACCCTAGCCCAAATAACCCTAACCATAACCCTAACCCTGACCCTAAACCGAACCCTAAACCAAATAACCCTAACCCTAACCCTAAACCAACTAGCCCTAACACTAACCATAAGCCTAACCTTTACCAAAATAACCCTAACCATAACCCAAACCCAACTAAACATAACCCTAACCCTAACCCTAACCCTAACCCTAGCCCAAATAACCCTAACCCTAACCCTAACCCTGACCCTAAACCTAACCCTAAACCAAATAACCCTAACCCTAACCCTAAACCAACTAGCCCTAACACTAACCATAAGCCTAACCTTTACCAAAATAACCCTAACCATAACCCTAACCCAACTAACCATAAACCTAACCCTAACCCTAACCCTAACCCTAACCCTAGCCCAAATAACCCTAACCCTAACCCTAACCCTGACCCTAAACCTAACCCTAAACCAAATAACCCTAACCCTAACCCTAAAGCAACTAGCCCTAACCCTAACCATAAGCCTAACCTTTACCAAAATAACCCTAACCATAACCCAAACCCAACTAACCATAACCCTAACCCTAACCCTAACCCTAACCCTAACGCTAACCCTAGCCCAAATAACCCTAACCCTAACCCTGACCCTGACCCGAAACCTAACCCTAAACCAAATAACCCTAACCCTAACCCTAACCCAACTATCCCTAACACTAACCATAAGCCTAACCTTTACCAAAATAACCCTAACCATAACCCTAACCCAACTAACCATAAGCCTAACCCTAACCCTGACCCTAACCCTAACACTAGCCCAAATAACCCTAACCCTAACCCTAAACCTGACCCTAAACCTGACCCTAAACCAAATAACCCTAACCCTAACCCTAAACCAACTAGCCCTAACACTAACCATAAGCCTAACCTTTACCAAAATAACCCTAACCATAACCCAAACCCAACTAACCATCACCCTAACCCTAATCCTAACCCTAACCCTAACCCTAACCCTAACCCTAACCCTAGCCCAAATAACCCTAACCCTAACCCTAACCCTGACCCTAAACCTAAACCTAAACCAAATAACCCTAACCCTAACCCTAAACCAACTAGCCCTAACACTAACCATAAGCCTAACCTTTACCAAAATAACCCTAACCATAACCGAAACCCAACTAACCATAACCCTAACCCTAACCCTAACCCTAACCCTAGCCCAAATAACCCTAACCCTAACCCTAAACCCGACCCTAAACCTAACCCTAAACCAAATAACCCTAACCCTAACCCTAAACCAACTAGCCCTAACACTAACCATAAGCCTAACCTTTACCAAAATAACCCTAACCATAACCCAAACCCAACTAACCATAACCCTAACCCTAACCCTAACCCTAACCCTAACCTTAACCCTAACCCTAGCCCAAATAACCCTAAACCTAACCCTAACCCTGACCCTAAACCTAACCCTAAACCAAATAACCCTAACCCTAACACTAAACCAACTAGCCCTAACACTAACCCTAAGCCTAACCTTTACCAAAATAACCCTAACCATAACCCAAACCCAACTAAACATAACCCTAACCCTGACCCAACCCTAGCCCAAATAATCCTAACCCAAACCCTAACCCTGACCCTAAACCTAACCCTAAACCAAATAACCCTAACCCTAAACCAACTAGCCCTAACACTAACCATAGGCCTAACCTTTACCAAAATAACCCTAACCATAACCCTAACCCAACTAACCATAACCCTAACCCTAACCCTAACCCTAACCCTAACCCTAGCCCAAATAACCCTAACCCTAACCCTGACCCTAAACCTAACCCTAAACCAAATAACCCTAACCCTAACCCTAAACCAACTAGCCCTAACACTAACCCTAAGCCTAACCTTTACCAAAATAACCCTAACCATAACCCAAACCCAACTAACCATAACCCTAACCCTAACCCTAACCCTAGCCCAAATAACCCTAACCCTAACCCTGACCCTAAACCTAACCCTAAACCAAATAACCCTAACCCTAACCCTAAACCAACTAGCCCTAACACTAACCATAAGCCTAACCTTTACCAAAATAACCCTAACCCTAACCCTAACCCAACTAACCCTAACCCTAACCCTAACCCTAACCCTAACCCTAGCCCAAATAACCCTAACCCTAACCCTAACCCTGACCCAAAACCTAACCCTAAACCAAATAGCCCTAACCCTAACCCTAAACCAACTAGCCCTAACACTAACCATAAGCCTAACCTTTACCAAAATAACCCTAACCATAACCCTAACCCAACTAACCCTAACCCTAACCCTAACCCTAACCCTAACCCTAACCCTAGCCCAAATAACCCTAACACTAAACCTGACCCTAAACCTAACCCTAAAACAAATAACCCTAACCCTAACCCTAAACCAACTAGCCCTAACACTAACCATAAGCCTAACCTTTACCAAAATAACCCTAACCATAACCCAAACCCAACTAACCATAACCCTAACCCTAACCGTAACCCTAACCCTAGCCCAAATAACCCTAACCCTAACCCTAACACTGACCCTAAACCTAAACCCTAACCAAATAACCCTAACCCTAACCCTAAACCAACTAGCCCTAACACTAACCATAAGCCTAACCTTTACCAAAATAACCCCAACCATAACCCAAACCCAACTAACCAGAACCCTAACCCTAACCCTAACCCTAACCCTAGCCCAAATACCCCTAACCCCAACCCTAAACCTGACCCTAAACCTAACCCTAAACCAAATAACCCTAACCCTAACCCTAAACCAATTAGCCCTAACACTAACCATAAGCCTAACCTTTACCAAAATAACCCTAACCATAACCCAAACCCAACTAACCATAACCCTAACCCTAATCCTAACCCTAACCCTAACCCTAACCCTAACCCTAGCCCAAATAACCCTAACCCTAACCCTAACCCTGACCCTAAACCTAAACCTAAACCAAATAACCCTAACCCTAACCCTAAACCAACTAGCCCTAACACTAACCATAAGCCTAACCTTTACCAAAATAACCCTAACCATAACCCAAACCCAACTAACCATAACCCTAACCCTAACCCTAACCCTAACCCTAGCCCAAATAACCCTAACCCTAACCCTATACCTGACCCTAAACCTAACCCTAAACCAAATAACCCTAACCCTAACCCTAAACCAACTAGCCCTAACACTAACCATAAGCCTAACCTTTACCAAAATAA
>NW_028276376.1:397500-420000 GCF_052056855.1 Sturnus vulgaris
CAAAATAACCCTAACCATAACCGAAACCCAACTAACCATAACCCTAACCCTAACCCTAACCCTAACCCTAACCCTAGCCCAAATAACCCTAACCCTAACCCTAACCCTGATCCTAAACCTAACCCTAAACCAAATAACCCTAACCCTAACCCTAAACCAACTAGCCCTAACACTAACCATAAGCCTAACCTTTACCAAAATAACCCTAACCATAACCCAAACCCAACTAACCATAACCCTAACCCTAACCCTAACCCTAACCCTAGCCCAAATAACCCTAACCCTAACCCTAAACCTGACCCTAAACCTAACCCTAAACCAAATAACCCTAACCCTAACCCTAAACCAACTAGCCCTAACACTAACCATAAGCCTAACCTTTACCAAAATAACCCTAACCATAACCCAAACCCAACTAAACATAACCCTAACCCTGACCCTAACCCTAGCCCAAATAATCCTAACCCAAACCCTAACCCTGACCCTAAACCTAACCCTAAACCAAATAACCCTAACCCTAAACCAACTAGCCCTAACACTAACCATAGGCCTAACCTTTACCAAAATAACCCTAACCATAACCCTAACCCAACTAACCATAACCCTAACCCTAACCCTAACCCTAACCCTAACCCTAGCCCAAATAACCCTAACCCTAACCCTGACCCTAAACCTAACCCTAAACCAAATAACCCTAACCCTAACCCTAAACCATCTAGCCCTAACACTAACCATAAGCCTAACCTTTACCAAAATAACCCTAACCATAACCCAAACCCAACTAACAATAACCCTAACCCTAACCCTAACCCTAACCCTAGCCCAAATAACCCTAACCCTAACCCTAACCCTGACCCTAAACCTAACCCTAAACCAAATAACCCTAACCCTAACCCTAAACCAACTAGCCCTAACACTAACCCTAAGCCTAACCTTTACCAAAATAACCCTAATCATAACCCTAACCCTAACCCTAACCCTAACCCTAACCCTAACCCTAGCCCAAATAACCCTAACCCTAACCCTAACCCTAACCCTAAACCTAACCCTAAACCAAATAACCCTAACCCTAACCCTAAACCAACTAGCCCTAACACTAACCCTAAGCCTAACCTTTACCAAAATAACCCTAACCATAACCCAAACCCAACTAACCATAACCCTAACCCTAACCCTAACCCTAGCCCAAATAACCCTAACCCTAACCCTGACCCTAAACCTAACCCTAAACCAAATAACCCTAACCCTAACCCTAAACCAACGAGCCCTAACACTAACCATAAGCCTAACCTTTACCAAAATAACCCTAACCATAACCCAAACCCAACTAACCATAACCCTAACCCTAACCCTAACCCTAACCCTAACCCTAGCCCAAATAACCCTAACCCTAACCCTAACCCTGACCCAAAACCTAACCCTAAACGAAATAGCCCTAACCCTAACCCTAAACCAACTAGCCCTAACACTAACCATAAGCCTAACCTTTACCAAAATAACCCTAACCATAACCCTAACCCAACTAACCATAACCCTAACCCTAACCCTAACCCTAACCCTAACCCTAACCCTAACCCTAACCCTAACCCTAGCCCAAATAACCCTAACCCTAAACCTGACCCTAAACCTAACCCTAAAACAAATAACCCTAACCCTAACCCTAACCCAACTAGCCCTAACACTAACCATAAGCCTAACCTTTACCAAAATAACCCTAACCATAACCCAAACCCAACTAACCATAACCCTAACCCTAACCCTAACCCTAACCCTAACCCTAACCCTAACCCTAACCCTAGCCCAAATAACCCTAACCCTAACCCTAACCCTGACCCTAAACCTAACCCTAAACCAAATAAGCCTAACCCTAACCCTAAACCAACTAGCCCTAACACTAACCATAAGCCTAACCTTTACCAAAATAACCCTAACCATAACCCAAAGCCAACTAACCATAACCATAACCCTAACCCTAACCCTAACCCTAACCCTAACCCTAACCCTAGCCCAAATAACCCTAACCCTAACCCTAACCCTGACCCTAAACCTAACCCTAAACCAAATAACCCTAACCCTAACCCTAAACCATCTAGCCCTAACACTAACCATAAGCCTAACCTTTACCAAAATAACCCTAACCATAACCCAAACCCAACTAACAATAACCCTAACCCTAACCCTAACCCTAACCCTAGCCCAAATAACCCTAACCCTAACCCTAACCCTGACCCTAAACCTAACCCTAAACCAAATAACCCTAACCCTAACCCTAAACCAACTAGCCCTAACACTAACCCTAAGCCTAACCTTTACCAAAATAACCCTAACCATAACCCTAACCCAACTATCCCTAACCCTAACCCTAACCCTAACCCTAACCCTAACCCTAGCCCAAATAACCCTAACCCTAACCCTAACCCTGACCCTAAACCTAACCCTAAACCAAATAAGCCTAACCCTAACCCTAAACCAACTAGCCCTAACACTAACCATAAGCCTAACCTTTACCAAAATAACCCTAACCATAACCCAAACCCAACTAACAATAACCCTAACCCTAACCCTAACCCTAGCCCAAATAACCCTAACCCTAACCCTAACCCTGACCCTAAACCTAACCCTAAACCAAATAACCCTAACCCTAACCCTAAACCAACTAGCCCTAACACTAACTATAAGCCTAACCTTTACCAAAATAACCCTAACCATAACCCTAACCCAACTAACCATAACCCTAACCCTAACCCTAACCCTAACCCTAGCCCAAATAACCCTAACCCTAACCCTAAACCTGACCCTAAACCTAACCCTATACCAAATAACCCTAACCCTAAACCAACTAGCCCTAACACTAACCATAAGCCTAACCTTTACCAAAATAACCCTAACCATAACCCAAACCCAACTAACCATAACCCTAACCCTAACCCTAACCCTAACCCTAACCCTAACCCTAGCCCAAATAACCCTAACCCTAACCCTAACCCTGACCCTAAACCTAACCCTAAACCAAATAACCCTAACCCTAACCCTAAACCAACTAGCCCTAACACTAACCCTAAGCCTAACCTTTACCAAAATAACCCTAACCATAACCGAAACCCAACTAACCATAACCCTAACCCTAACCCTAACCCTAACCCTAACCCTAACCCTAGCCCAAATAACCCTAACCCTAACCCTAACCCTGATCCTAAACCTAACCCTAAACCAAATAACCCTAACCCTAACCCTAAACCAACTAGCCCTAACACTAACCATAAGCCTAACCTTTACCAAAATAACCCTAACCATAACCCAAACCCAACTAACCATAACCCTAACCCTAACCCTAACCCTAACCCTAACCCTAGCCCGAATAACCATAACCCTAACCCTAACCCTGATCCTAAACCTAACCCTAAACCAAATAACCCTAACCCTAACCCTAAACCAACTAGCCCTAACACTAACCATAAGCCTAACCTTTACCAAAATAACCCTAACCATAACCCAAACCCAACTAACCATAACCCTAACCCTAACCCTAACCCTAACCCTAACCCAACCCTAGCCCAAATAACCCTAACCCTAACCCTAAACCTGACTCTAAACCTAACCCTAAACCAAATAACCCTAACCCTAACCCTAAACCAACTAGCCCTAACACTAACCCTAAGCCTAACCTTTACCAAAATAACCCTAACCATAACCGAAACCCAACTAACCATAACCCTAACCCTAACCCTAACCCTAACCCTAACCCTAACCCTAGCCCAAATAACCCTAACCCTAACCCTAACCCTGATCCTAAACCTAACCCTAAACCAAATAACCCTAACCCTAACCCTAAACCAACTAGCCCTAACACTAACCATAAGCCTAACCTTTACCAAAATAACCCTAACCATAACCCAAACCCAACTAACCATAACCCTAACCCTAACCCTAACCCTAACCCTAACCCTAGCCCGAATAACCATAACCCTAACCCTAACCCTGATCCTAAACCTAACCCTAAACCAAATAACCCTAACCCTAACCCTAAACCAACTAGCCCTAACACTAACCATAAGCCTAACCTTTACCAAAATAACCCTAACCATAACCCAAACCCAACTAACCATAACCCTAACCCTAACCCTAACCCTAACCCTAACCCTAACCCTAACCCTAACCCAACCCTAGCCCAAATAACCCTAACCCTAACCCTAAACCTGACTCTAAACCTAACCCTAAACCAAATAACCCTAACCCTAACCCTAAACCAACTAGCCCTAACACTAACCATAAGCCTAACCTTTACCAAAATCACCCTAACCATAACCCAAACCCAACTAACCATAACCCTAACCCGAACCCTAACCCTAACCCTAACCCTAACCCTAACCCTAACCCTAACCCTAACCCTAACCCTAAACCAAATAACCCTATCCCTAACCCTAACCCTGACCCTAAACCTAACCCTAAACCAAATAACCCTAACCCTAACCCTAAAGCAACTAGCCCTAACACTAACCATAAGCCTAACCTTTACCAAAATAACCCTAACCATAACCCTAACCCTAACCCTAACCCTAACCCTAACCCTAGCCCAAATAACCCTATCCCTAACCCTAACCCTGACCCTAAACCTAACCCTAAACCAAATAACCCTAACCTTAACCCTAAACCAACTAGCCCTAACACTAACCATAAGCCTAACCTTTACCAAAATAACCCTAACCATAACCCTAACCCAACTAACCCTAACCCTAACCCTAACCCTAACCCTAACCCTAACCCTAGCCCAAATAACCCTAACCCTAACCCTAAACCTGACCCTAAACCTAACCCTATACCAAATAACCCTAACCCTAAACCAACTAGCCCTAACACTAACCATAAGCCTAACCTTTACCAAAATAACCCTAACCATAACCCAAACCCAACTAACCATAACCCTAACCCTAACCCTAACCCTAACCCTAACCCTAGCCCAAATAACCCTAACCCTAACCCTAACCCTGACCCTAAACCTAACCCTAAACCAAATAACCCTAACCCTAACCCTAAACCAACTAGCCCTAACACTAACCCTAAGCCTAACCTTTACCAAAATAACCCTAACCATAACCGAAACGCAACTAACCATAACCCTAACCCTAACCCTAACCCTAACCCTAGCCCAAATAACCCTAACCCTAACCCTAACCCTGATCCTAAACCTAACCCTAAACCAAATAACCCTAACCCTAACCCTAAACCAACTAGCCCTAACACTAACCATAAGCCTAACCTTTACCAAAATAACCCTAACCATAACCCAAACCCAACTAACCATAACCCTAACCCTAACCCTAACCCTAACCCTAGCCCAAATAACCCTAACCCTAACCCTAAACCTGACCCTAAACCTAACCCTAAACCAAATAACCCTAACCCTAACCCTAAACCAACTAGCCCTAACACTAACCATAAGCCTAACCTTTACCAAAATAACCCTAACCATAACCCAAACCCAACTAAACATAACCCTAACCCTGACCCTAACCCTAGCCCAAATAATCCTAACCCAAACCCTAACCCTGACCCTAAACCTAACCCTAAACCAAATAACCCTAACCCTAAACCAACTAGCCCTAACACTAACCATAGGCCTAACCTTTACCAAAATAACCCTAACCATAACCCTAACCCAACTAACCATAACCCTAACCCTAACCCTAACCCTAACCCTAACCCTAACCCTAGCCCAAATAACCCTAACCCTAACCCTGACCCTAAACCTAACCCTAAACCAAATAACCCTAACCCTAACCCTAAACCATCTAGCCCTAACACTAACCATAAGCCTAACCTTTACCAAAATAACCCTAACCATAACCCAAACCCAACTAACAATAACCCTAACCCTAACCCTAACCCTAACCCTAGCCCAAATAACCCTAACCCTAACCCTAACCCTGACCCTAAACCTAACCCTAAACCAAATAACCCTAACCCTAACCCTAAACCAACTAGCCCTAACACTAACCCTAAGCCTAACCTTTACCAAAATAACCCTAATCATAACCCTAACCCTAACCCTAACCCTAACCCTAACCCTAGCCCAAATAACCCTAACCCTAACCCTAACCCTGACCCTAAACCTAACCCTAAACCAAATAACCCTAACCCTAACCCTAAACCAACTAGCCCTAACACTAACCCTAAGCCTAACCTTTACCAAAATAACCCTAACCATAACCCAAACCCAACTAACCATAACCCTAACCCTAACCCTAACCCTAGCCCAAATAACCCTAACCCTAACCCTGACCCTAAACCTAACCCTAAACCAAATAACCCTAACCCTAACCCTAAACCAACGAGCCCTAACACTAACCATAAGCCTAACCTTTACCAAAATAACCCTAACCATAACCCAAACCCAACTAACCATAACCCTAACCCTAACCCTAACCCTAACCCTAACCCTAGCCCAAATAACCCTAACCCTAACCCTAACCCTGACCCAAAACCTAACCCTAAACCAAATAGCCCTAACCCTAACCCTAAACCAACTAGCCCTAACACTAACCATAAGCCTAACCTTTACCAAAATAACCCTAACCATAACCCTAACCCAACTAACCATAACCCTAACCCTAACCCTAACCCTAACCCTAACCCTAACCCTAACCCTAACCCTAGCCCAAATAACCCTAACCCTAAACCTGACCCTAAACCTAACCCTAAAACAAATAACCCTAACCCTAACCCTAACCCAACTAGCCCTAACACTAACCATAAGCCTAACCTTTACCAAAATAACCCTAACCATAACCCAAACCCAACTAACCATAACCCTAACCCTAACCCTAACCCTAACCCTAACCCTAACCCTAACCCTAGCCCAAATAACCCTAACCCTAACCCTAACCCTGACCCTAAACCTAACCCTAAACCAAATAAGCCTAACCCTAACCCTAAACCAACTAGCCCTAACACTAACCATAAGCCTAACCTTTACCAAAATAACCCTAACCATAACCCAAACCCAACTAACCCTAACCCTAACCCTAACCCTAACCCTAACCCTAACCCTAACCCTAACCCTAACCCTAGCCCAAATAACCCTAACCCTAACCCTAACCCTGACCCTAAACCTAACCCTAAACCAAATAACCCTAACCCTAACCCTAAACCATCTAGCCCTAACACTAACCATAAGCCTAACCTTTACCAAAATAACCCTAACCATAACCCAAACCCAACTAACAATAACCCTAACCCTAACCCTAACCCTAACCCTAGCCCAAATAACCCTAACCCTAACCCTAACCCTGACCCTAAACCTAACCCTAAACCAAATAACCCTAACCCTAACCCTAAACCAACTAGCCCTAACACTAACCCTAAGCCTAACCTTTACCAAAATAACCCTAACCATAACCCTAACCCAACTATCCCTAACCCTAACCCTAACCCTAACCCTAACCCTAACCCTAGCCCAAATAACCCTAACCCTAACCCTAACCCTGACCCTAAACCTAACCCTAAACCAAATAAGCCTAACCCTAACCCTAAACCAACTAGCCCTAACACTAACCATAAGCCTAACCTTTACCAAAATAACCCTAACCATAACCCAAACCCAACTAACAATAACCCTAACCCTAACCCTAACCCTAGCCCAAATAACCCTAACCCTAACCCTAACCCTGACCCTAAACCTAACCCTAAACCAAATAACCCTAACCCTAACCCTAAACCAACTAGCCCTAACACTAACTATAAGCCTAACCTTTACCAAAATAACCCTAACCATAACCCTAACCCAACTAACCATAACCCTAACCCTAACCCTAACCCTAACCCTAGCCCAAATAACCCTAACCCTAACCCTAAACCTGACCCTAAACCTAACCCTATACCAAATAACCCTAACCCTAAACCAACTAGCCCTAACACTAACCATAAGCCTAACCTTTACCAAAATAACCCTAACCATAACCCAAACCCAACTAACCATAACCCTAACCCTAACCCTATCCCTAACCCTAACCCTAGCCCAAATAACCCTAACCCTAACCCTAACCCTGACCCTAAACCTAACCCTAAACCAAATAACCCTAACCCTAACCCTAAACCAACTAGCCCTAACACTAACCCTAAGCCTAACCTTTACCAAAATAACCCTAACCATAACCGAAACCCAACTAACCATAACCCTAACCCTAACCCTAACCCTAACCCTAACCCTAACCCTAGCCCAAATAACCCTAACCCTAACCCTAACCCTGATCCTAAACCTAACCCTAAACCAAATAACCCTAACCCTAACCCTAAACCAACTAGCCCTAACACTAACCATAAGCCTAACCTTTACCAAAATAACCCTAACCATAACCCAAACCCAACTAACCATAACCCTAACCCTAACCCTAACCCTAACCCTAACCCTAGCCCGAATAACCATAACCCTAACCCTAACCCTGATCCTAAACCTAACCCTAAACCAAATAACCCTAACCCTAACCCTAAACCAACTAGCCCTAACACTAACCATAAGCCTAACCTTTACCAAAATAACCCTAATCATAACCCAAACCCAACTAACCATAACCCTAACCCTAACCCTAACCCTAACCCTAACCCTAACCCTAACCCAACCCTAGCCCAAATAACCCTAACCCTAACCCTAAACCTGACTCTAAACCTAACCCTAAACCAAATAACCCTAACCCTAACCCTAAACCAACTAGCCCTAACACTAACCATAAGCCTAACCTTTACCAAAATCACCCTAACCATAACCCAAACCCAACTAACCATAACCCTAACCCGAACCCTAACCCTAACCCTAACCCTAACCCTAACCCTAACCCTAACCCTAACCCTAACCCTAGCCCAAATAACCCTAACCCTAACCCTAACCCTGACCCTAAACCTAACCCTAAACCAAATAACCCTAACCCTAACCCTAAAGCAACTAGCCCTAACACTAACCATAAGCCTAACCTTTACCAAAATAACCCTAACCCTAACCCTAACCCTAACCCTAACCCTAACCCTAACCCTAGCCCAAATAACCCTATCCCTAACCCTAACCCTGACCCTAAACCTAACCCTAAACCAAATAACCCTAACCTTAACCCTAAACCAACTAGCCCTAACACTAACCATAAGCCTAACCTTTACCAAAATAACCCTAACCATAACCCTAACCCAACTAACCCTAACCCTAACCCTAACCCTAACCATAACCCTAACCCTAACCCTAACCCTAACCCTAACCCTAACCCAAATAACCCTAACCCTAACCCTAAACCTGACCCTAAACCTAACCCTAAACCAAATAACCCTAACCCTAACCCTAAACCAACTAGCCCTAACACTAACCATAAGCCCAACCTTTACCAAAATAACCCTAACCATAACCCAAACCCAACTAACCATAACCCTAAACCTAACCCTAACCCTAACCCTAACCCTAACCCTAGCCCAAATAACCCTAACCCTAACCCTAACCCTAACCCTAACCCAACTAACCCTAACCCTAACTCTAACCATAACCCAAACCCTAACCCTAGCCCAAAAAACCCTAACCCTAACCCTAACCCTGACCCTAAACCTAACCCTAAACCAAATAACCCTAACCCTAACCCTAAACCAACTAGCCCTAACACTAAGCATAAGCCTAACCTTTACCAAAATAACCCTAACCATAACCCTAACCCAACTAACCAGAACCCTAACACAAACCCTAACCCTAACCCTAACCCTAGCCCAAATAACCCTAACCCTAACCCTAACCCTGACCCTAAACCTAACCCTAAACCAAATAACCCTAACCCTAACCCTAAACCAACTAGCCCTAACACTAACCATAAGCCTAACCTTTACCAAAATAACCCTAACCATAACCCAAACCCAACTAACCATAACCCTAACCCTAACCCTAACCCTAACCCTAACCCTAGCCCAAATAACCCTAACCCTAACCCTAACCCTGACCCTAAACCTAACCCTAAACCAAATAACCCTAACCCTAACCCTAAACCAACGAGCCCTAACACTAACCATAAGCCTAACCTTTACCAAAATAACCCTAACCATAACCCTAACCCAACTAACCATAACCCTAACCCTAACCCTAACCCTAACCCTAACCCTAACCCTAACCCTAACCCTAGCCCAAATAACCCTAACGCTAAACCTGACCCTAAACCTAACCCTAAACCAAATAACCGTAACCCTAACCCTAAACCAACTAGCCCTAACACTAACCATAAGCCTAACCTTTACCAAAATAACCCTAACCATAAACCAAACCCAACTAACCTTAACCCTAACCCTAACCCTAACCCTAACCCTAACCCTAACCCTAACCCTAGCCCAAATAACCCTAACCCTAAACCTGACCCTAAACCTAACCCTAAACCAAATAACCCTAACCCTAACCCTAAACCAACTAGCCCTAACACTAACCCTAAGCCTAACCTTCACCAAAATAACCCTAACCATAACCCAAACCCAACTAACCATAACCCTAACCCTAACCCTAACCCTAACCCTAGCCCAAATAACCCTAACCCTAACCCTAACCCTAACCCTAACCCTAACCCATAACCCAAACCCAACTAACAATAACCCTAACCCTAACCCTAACCCTAACCCTAACCCTAACCCTAGCCCAAATAACCCTAACCCTAACCCTAACCCTGACCCTAAACCTAACCCTAAACCAAATAACCCTAACCCTAACCCTAAACCAACTAGCCCTAACACTAACCATAAGCCTAACCTTTACCAAAATAACCCTAACCATAACCCTACCCCAACTAACCATAACCCTAACCCTAACCCTAACCCTAACCCTAACCCTAGCCAAAATAACCCTAACCCTAACCCTAACCCTGACCCTAAACCTAACCCTAAACCAAATAACCCTAACCCTACCCCTAAACCAACTAGCCCTAACACTAACCATAAGCCTAACCTTTACCAAAATAACCCTAACCATAACCCAAACCCAACTAACCATAACCCTAACCCTAACCCTAAACCCTAACCCTAACCCTAGCCCAAATAACCCTAACCATAACCCTAACCCTGACCCTAAACCGAACCCTAAACCAAATAACCCTAACCCTAACCCTAAACCAACTAGCCCTAACACTAACCATAAGCCTAACCTTTACCAAAATAACCCTAACCATAACCCAAACCCAACTAAACATAACCCTAACCCTAACCCTAACCCTAACCCTAGCCCAAATAACCCTAACCCTAACCCTGACCCTAAACCTAACCCTAAACCAAATAACCCTAACCCTAACCCTAAACCAACTAGCCCTAACACTAACCATAAGCCTAACCTTTACCAAAATAACCCTAACCATAACCCTAACCCAACTAACCATAACCCTAACCCTAACCCTAACCCTAACCCTAACCCTAGCCCAAATAACCCTAACCCTAACCCTAACCCTGACCCTAAACCTAACCCTAAACCAAATAACCCTAACCCTAACCCTAAACCAACTAGCCCTAACACTAACCATAAGCCTAACCTTTACCAAAATAACCCTAACCATAACCCAAACCCAACTAACCATAACCCTAACCCTAACCCTAACCCTAACCCTAACCCTAACCCTAACCCTAGCCCAAATAACCCTAACCCTAACCCTAACCCTGACCCTAAACCTAACCCTAAACCAAATAACCCTAACCCTAACCCTAAACCAACTAGCCCTAACACTAACCATAAGCCTAACCTTTACCAAAATAACCCTAACCATAACCCAAACCCAACTAACCATAACCCTAACCCTAACCCTAACCCTAACCCTAACCCTAGCCCAAATACCCCTAACCCCAACCCTAAACCTGACCCTAAACCTAACCCTAAACCAAATAACCCTAACCCTAACCCTAAACCAATTAGCCCTAACACTAACCATAAGCCTAACCTTTACCAAAATAACCCTAACCATAACCCAAACCCAACTAACCATAACCCTAACCCTAATCCTAACCCTAACCCTAACCCTAACCCTAACCCTAGCCCAAATAACCCTAACCCTAACCCTAACCCTGACCCTAAACCTAAACCTAAACCAAATAACCCTAACCCTAACCCTAAACCAACTAGCCCTAACACTAACCATAAGCCTAACCTTTACCAAAATAACCCTAACCATAACCCAAACCCAACTAACCATAACCATAACCCTAACCCTAACTCTAACCCTAACCCTAGCCCAAATAACCCTAACCCTAACCCTAAACCTGACCCTAAACCTAACCCTAAACCAAATAACCCTAACCCTAACCCTAAACCAACTAGCCCTAACACTAACCATAAGCCTAACCTTTACCAAAATAACCCTAACCATAACCCAAACCCAACTAACCATAACCCTAATCCTAACCCTAACCCTAACCCTAACCCTAACCCTAACCCTAACCCTAACCCTAACCCTAACCCTAACCCTAACCCTAGCCCAAATAACCCTAACCCTAACCCTGACCCTGACCCTAAACCTAACCCTAAACCAAATAACCCTAACCCTAACCCTAACCCAACTAGCCCTAACACTAACCATAAGCCTAACCTTTACCAAAATAACCCTAACCATAACCCTAACCCAACTAACCATAAGCCTAACCCTAACCCTGACCCTAACCCTAACCCTAGCCAAAATAACCCTAACCCTAACCCTAAACCTGACCCTAAACCTGACCCTAAACCAAATAACCCTAACCCTAACCCTAAACCAACTAGCCCTAACACTAACCATAAGCCTAACCTTTACCAAAATAACCCTAACCATAACCCAAACCCAACTAACCATAACCCTAACCCTAACCCTAACCCTAACCCTAACCCTAGCCCAAATAACCCTAACCCTAACCCTAACCCTAGCCCAAATAACCCTAACCCTAACCCTAACCCTGACCCTAAACCTAAACCTAAACCAAATAACCCTAACCCTAACCCTAAACCAACTAGCCCTAACACTAACCATAAGCCTAACCTTTACCAAAATAACCCTAACCATAACCCAAACCCAACTAACCATAACCCTAACCCTAACCCTAACCCTAACCCTAGCCCAAATAACCCTAACCCTAACCCTAACCCTGACCCTAAACCTAAACCTAAACCAAATAACCCTAACCCTAACCCTAAACCAACTAGCCCTAACACTAACCATAAGCCTAACCTTTACCAAAATAACCCTAACCATAACCCAAACCCAACTAAACATAACCCTAACCCTAACCCTAACCCTAGCCCAAATAATCCTAACCCAAACCCTAACCCTGACCCTAAACCTAACCCTAAACCAAATAACCCTAACCCTAAACCAACTAGCCCTAACACTAACCATAGGCCTAACCTTTACCAAAATAACCCTAACCCTAACCCTAACCCTAACCCTAACCCTAACCCTAACCCTAACCCTAACCCTAACCCTAACCCTAACCCTAACCCTAACCCTAACCCTAACCCTAACCCTAGCCCGAATAACCATAACCCTAACCCTAACCCTGATCCTAAACCTAACCCTAAACCAAATAACCCTAACCCTAACCCTAAACCAACTAGCCCTAACACTAACCATAAGCCTAACCTTTACCAAAATAACCCTAATCATAACCCAAACCCAACTAACCATAACCCTAACCCTAACCCTAACCCTAACCCTAACCCTAACCCTAACCCAACCCTAGCCCAAATAACCCTAACCCTAACCCTAAACCTGACTCTAAACCTAACCCTAAACCAAATAACCCTAACCCTAACCCTAAACCAACTAGCCCTAACACTAACCATAAGCCTAACCTTTACCAAAATCACCCTAACCATAACCCAAACCCAACTAACCATAACCCTAACCCGAACCCTAACCCTAACCCTAACCCTAACCCTAACCCTAACCCTAACCCTAACCCTAACCCTAGCCCAAATAACCCTAACCCTAACCCTAACCCTGACCCTAAACCTAACCCTAAACCAAATAACCCTAACCCTAACCCTAAAGCAACTAGCCCTAACACTAACCATAAGCCTAACCTTTACCAAAATAACCCTAACCCTAACCCTAACCCTAACCCTAACCCTAACCCTAACCCTAGCCCAAATAACCCTATCCCTAACCCTAACCCTGACCCTAAACCTAACCCTAAACCAAATAACCCTAACCTTAACCCTAAACCAACTAGCCCTAACACTAACCATAAGCCTAACCTTTACCAAAATAACCCTAACCATAACCCTAACCCAACTAACCCTAACCCTAACCCTAACCCTAACCATAACCCTAACCCTAACCCTAACCCTAACCCTAACCCTAACCCAAATAACCCTAACCCTAACCCTAAACCTGACCCTAAACCTAACCCTAAACCAAATAACCCTAACCCTAACCCTAAACCAACTAGCCCTAACACTAACCATAAGCCCAACCTTTACCAAAATAACCCTAACCATAACCCAAACCCAACTAACCATAACCCTAAACCTAACCCTAACCCTAACCCTAACCCTAACCCTAGCCCAAATAACCCTAACCCTAACCCTAACCCTAACCCTAACCCAACTAACCCTAACCCTAACTCTAACCATAACCCAAACCCTAACCCTAGCCCAAAAAACCCTAACCCTAACCCTAACCCTGACCCTAAACCTAACCCTAAACCAAATAACCCTAACCCTAACCCTAAACCAACTAGCCCTAACACTAAGCATAAGCCTAACCTTTACCAAAATAACCCTAACCATAACCCTAACCCAACTAACCAGAACCCTAACACAAACCCTAACCCTAACCCTAACCCTAGCCCAAATAACCCTAACCCTAACCCTAACCCTGACCCTAAACCTAACCCTAAACCAAATAACCCTAACCCTAACCCTAAACCAACTAGCCCTAACACTAACCATAAGCCTAACCTTTACCAAAATAACCCTAACCATAACCCAAACCCAACTAACCATAACCCTAACCCTAACCCTAACCCTAACCCTAACCCTAGCCCAAATAACCCTAACCCTAACCCTAACCCTGACCCTAAACCTAACCCTAAACCAAATAACCCTAACCCTAACCCTAAACCAACGAGCCCTAACACTAACCATAAGCCTAACCTTTACCAAAATAACCCTAACCATAACCCTAACCCAACTAACCATAACCCTAACCCTAACCCTAACCCTAACCCTAACCCTAACCCTAACCCTAACCCTAGCCCAAATAACCCTAACGCTAAACCTGACCCTAAACCTAACCCTAAACCAAATAACCGTAACCCTAACCCTAAACCAACTAGCCCTAACACTAACCATAAGCCTAACCTTTACCAAAATAACCCTAACCATAAACCAAACCCAACTAACCTTAACCCTAACCCTAACCCTAACCCTAACCCTAACCCTAACCCTAACCCTAACCCTAGCCCAAATAACCCTAACCCTAAACCTGACCCTAAACCTAACCCTAAACCAAATAACCCTAACCCTAACCCTAAACCAACTAGCCCTAACACTAACCCTAAGCCTAACCTTCACCAAAATAACCCTAACCATAACCCAAACCCAACTAACCATAACCCTAACCCTAACCCTAACCCTAACCCTAGCCCAAATAACCCTAACCCTAACCCTAACCCTAACCCTAACCCTAACCCATAACCCAAACCCAACTAACAATAACCCTAACCCTAACCCTAACCCTAACCCTAACCCTAACCCTAGCCCAAATAACCCTAACCCTAACCCTAACCCTGACCCTAAACCTAACCCTAAACCAAATAACCCTAACCCTAACCCTAAACCAACTAGCCCTAACACTAACCATAAGCCTAACCTTTACCAAAATAACCCTAACCATAACCCTACCCCAACTAACCATAACCCTAACCCTAACCCTAACCCTAACCCTAACCCTAGCCAAAATAACCCTAACCCTAACCCTAACCCTGACCCTAAACCTAACCCTAAACCAAATAACCCTAACCCTACCCCTAAACCAACTAGCCCTAACACTAACCATAAGCCTAACCTTTACCAAAATAACCCTAACCATAACCCAAACCCAACTAACCATAACCCTAACCCTAACCCTAAACCCTAACCCTAACCCTAGCCCAAATAACCCTAACCATAACCCTAACCCTGACCCTAAACCGAACCCTAAACCAAATAACCCTAACCCTAACCCTAAACCAACTAGCCCTAACACTAACCATAAGCCTAACCTTTACCAAAATAACCCTAACCATAACCCAAACCCAACTAAACATAACCCTAACCCTAACCCTAACCCTAACCCTAGCCCAAATAACCCTAACCCTAACCCTGACCCTAAACCTAACCCTAAACCAAATAACCCTAACCCTAACCCTAAACCAACTAGCCCTAACACTAACCATAAGCCTAACCTTTACCAAAATAACCCTAACCATAACCCTAACCCAACTAACCATAACCCTAACCCTAACCCTAACCCTAACCCTAACCCTAGCCCAAATAACCCTAACCCTAACCCTAACCCTGACCCTAAACCTAACCCTAAACCAAATAACCCTAACCCTAACCCTAAACCAACTAGCCCTAACACTAACCATAAGCCTAACCTTTACCAAAATAACCCTAACCATAACCCAAACCCAACTAACCATAACCCTAACCCTAACCCTAACCCTAACCCTAACCCTAACCCTAACCCTAGCCCAAATAACCCTAACCCTAACCCTAACCCTGACCCTAAACCTAACCCTAAACCAAATAACCCTAACCCTAACCCTAAACCAACTAGCCCTAACACTAACCATAAGCCTAACCTTTACCAAAATAACCCTAACCATAACCCAAACCCAACTAACCATAACCCTAACCCTAACCCTAACCCTAACCCTAACCCTAGCCCAAATACCCCTAACCCCAACCCTAAACCTGACCCTAAACCTAACCCTAAACCAAATAACCCTAACCCTAACCCTAAACCAATTAGCCCTAACACTAACCATAAGCCTAACCTTTACCAAAATAACCCTAACCATAACCCAAACCCAACTAACCATAACCCTAACCCTAATCCTAACCCTAACCCTAACCCTAACCCTAACCCTAGCCCAAATAACCCTAACCCTAACCCTAACCCTGACCCTAAACCTAAACCTAAACCAAATAACCCTAACCCTAACCCTAAACCAACTAGCCCTAACACTAACCATAAGCCTAACCTTTACCAAAATAACCCTAACCATAACCCAAACCCAACTAACCATAACCATAACCCTAACCCTAACTCTAACCCTAACCCTAGCCCAAATAACCCTAACCCTAACCCTAAACCTGACCCTAAACCTAACCCTAAACCAAATAACCCTAACCCTAACCCTAAACCAACTAGCCCTAACACTAACCATAAGCCTAACCTTTACCAAAATAACCCTAACCATAACCCAAACCCAACTAACCATAACCCTAATCCTAACCCTAACCCTAACCCTAACCCTAACCCTAACCCTAACCCTAACCCTAACCCTAACCCTAACCCTAACCCTAACCCTAGCCCAAATAACCCTAACCCTAACCCTGACCCTGACCCTAAACCTAACCCTAAACCAAATAACCCTAACCCTAACCCTAACCCAACTAGCCCTAACACTAACCATAAGCCTAACCTTTACCAAAATAACCCTAACCATAACCCTAACCCAACTAACCATAAGCCTAACCCTAACCCTGACCCTAACCCTAACCCTAGCCAAAATAACCCTAACCCTAACCCTAAACCTGACCCTAAACCTGACCCTAAACCAAATAACCCTAACCCTAACCCTAAACCAACTAGCCCTAACACTAACCATAAGCCTAACCTTTACCAAAATAACCCTAACCATAACCCAAACCCAACTAACCATAACCCTAACCCTAACCCTAACCCTAACCCTAACCCTAGCCCAAATAACCCTAACCCTAACCCTAACCCTAGCCCAAATAACCCTAACCCTAACCCTAACCCTGACCCTAAACCTAAACCTAAACCAAATAACCCTAACCCTAACCCTAAACCAACTAGCCCTAACACTAACCATAAGCCTAACCTTTACCAAAATAACCCTAACCATAACCCAAACCCAACTAACCATAACCCTAACCCTAACCCTAACCCTAACCCTAGCCCAAATAACCCTAACCCTAACCCTAACCCTGACCCTAAACCTAAACCTAAACCAAATAACCCTAACCCTAACCCTAAACCAACTAGCCCTAACACTAACCATAAGCCTAACCTTTACCAAAATAACCCTAACCATAACCCAAACCCAACTAAACATAACCCTAACCCTAACCCTAACCCTAGCCCAAATAATCCTAACCCAAACCCTAACCCTGACCCTAAACCTAACCCTAAACCAAATAACCCTAACCCTAAACCAACTAGCCCTAACACTAACCATAGGCCTAACCTTTACCAAAATAACCCTAACCATAACCCTAACCCAACTAACCATAACCCTAACCCTAACCCTAACCCTAACCCTAACCCTAGCCCGAATAACCCTAACCCTAACCCTAAACCTGACCCTAAACCTAACCCTAAACCAAATAACCCTAACCCTAACCCTAAACCGACTTGCCCTAACACTAACCATAAGCCTAACCTTTACCAAAATAGCCCTAACCATAACCCAAACCCAACTAACCATAACCCTAACCCTAACCCTAACCCTAACCCTAACGCTAACCCTAGCCCAAATAACCCTAACCCTAACCCTAACCCTGACCCTAACCCTAACCCTAAACCAAATAACCCTAACCCTAACCCTAAACCAACTAGCCCTAACACTAACCATAAGCCTAACCTTTACCAAAATAACCCTAACCATAACTCTAACCCAACTAACCCTAACCCTAACCCTAACCCTAACCCTAACCCTATCCCTAACCCTAACCCTAACCCTAACCCTAACCCAAATAACCCTAACCCTAACCCTAAACCTGACCCTAAACCTAACCCTAAACCAAATAACCATAACCCTAACCCTAAACCAACTAGCCCTAACACAAACCATAAGCCTAACCTTTACCAAAATAACCCTAACCATAACCCAAACCCAACTAACCATAACCCTAACCCTAACCCTAACCCTAACCCTAACCCTAACCCTAGCCAAATACCCCTAACCCTACCCCTAACCCTGACCCTAGACCTAACCCTAAACCAAATAACCCTAACCCTAACCCTAAACCAACTAGCCCTAACACTAACCATAAGCCTAACCTTTACCAAAATAACCGTAACCATAACCCTAACACAACTAACCATAACCCTAAGCCTAACCCTAACCCTAGCCCAAATAACCCTAACCCTAACCCTAACCCTGACCCTAAACCTAACCCTAAACCAAATAACCCTAACCCTAACCCTAAACCAACTAGCCCTAACACTAACCCTAAGCCTAACCTTTACCAAAATAACCCTAACCATAACCCAAACCCAACTAACCATAACCCTAACCATAACCCTAACCCTAACCCTAACCCTAGCCCAAATAACCCTAACCCTAACCCTAACCCTGACCCTAAACCTAACCCTAAACCAAATAACCCTAACCCTAACCCTAAAGCAACTAGCCCTAACACTAACCATAAGCCTAACCTTTACCAAAATAACCCTAACCATAGCCCTAACCCAACTAACCATAACCCTAACCCTAACCCTAACCCTAACCCTAGCCCAAATAACCCTAACCCTAACCCTAAACCTGACCCTAAACCTAACCCTAAACCAAATAACCCTAACCCTAACCCTAAACCAACTAGCCCTAACACTAACCATAAGCCTAACCTTTACCAAAATAACCGTAACCATAACCCTAACACAACTAACCATAACCCTAAGCCTAACCCTAACCCTAGCCCAAATAACCCTAACCCTAACCCTAACCCTGACCCTAAACCTAACCCTAAACCAAATAACCCTAACCCTAACCCTAAACCAACTAGCCCTAACACTAACCCTAAGCCTAACCTTTACCAAAATAACCCTAACCATAACCCAAACCCAACTAACCATAACCCTAACCATAACCCTAACCCTAACCCTAACCCTAGCCCAAATAACCCTAACCCTAACCCTAACCCTGACCCTAAACCAAACCCTAAACCAAATAACCCTAACCCTAACCCTAAAGCAACTAGCCCTAACACTAACCATAAGCCTAACCTTTACCAAAATAACCCTAACCATAGCCCTAACCCAACTAACCATAACCCTAACCCTAACCCTAACCCTAACCCTAGCCCAAATAACCCTAACCCTAACCCTAAACCTGACCCTAAACCTAACCCTAAACCAAATAACCCTAACCCTAACCCTAAACCAACTAGCCCTAACACTAACCATAAGCCTAACCTTTACCAAAATAACCCTAACCATAACCCAAACCCAACTAACCATAACCCTAACCCTAACCCTAACCCTAACCCTAACCCTAACCCTAACCCTAGCCCAAATAACCCTAACCCTAACCCTAACCCTGACCCTAAACCTAACCCTAAACCAAATAACCCTAACCCTAACCCTAAACCAACTAGCCCTAACACTAACCATAAGCCTAACCTTTACCAAAATAACCCTAACCATAACCCTAACCCAACTAACCATAAGCCTAACCCTAACCCTAAACCTAACCCTAACCCTAGCCCAAATAACCCTAACCCTAACCCTAAACCTGACCCTAAACCTGACCCTAAACCAAATAACCCTAACCCTAACCCTGACCCTAAACCTAACCCTAAACCAAATAACCCTAACCCTAACCCTAAACCAACTCGCCCTAACACTAACCATAAGCCTAACCTTTACCAAAATAACCCTAACCATAACCCAAACCCAACAAACCATAATCCTAACCCTAACCCTAACCCTAACGCTAACCTTAACCCTAGCCCAAATAACCCTAACCCTAACCCTGACCATAAACCTAACCCTAAACCAAATAACCCTAACCCTAACCCTAAACCAACTAGCCTTAACACTAACCATAAGCCTAACCTTTACCAAAATAACCCTAACCATAACCCAAACCCAACTAACCATAACCCTAACCCTAACCCTAACCCTAACCCTAACCCTAACCCTAACCCTAACCCTAACCCTAGCCCAAATAACCCTAACCCTAACCCTGACCCTAAACCTAAACCTAAACCAAATAACCCTAACCCTAACCCTAAACCAACTAGCCCTAACACTAACCATAAGCCTAACCTTTACCAAAATAACCCTAACCATAACCCAAACCCAACTAACCATAACCATAACCCTAACCCTAACCCTAACCCTAACCCTAGCCCAAATAACCCTAACCCTAACCCTGACCCTAAACCTAACCCTAAACCAAATAACCCTAACCCTAACCCTAAACCAACTAGCCCTAACACTAACCATAAGCCTAACCTTTACCAAAATAACCCTAACCATAACCCTAACCCAACTAACCATAACCCTAACCCGAACCCTAACCCTAACCCTAACCCTAGCCCAAATAACCCTAACCCTAACCCTAACCCTGACCCTAAACCTAACCCTAAACCAAATAACCCTAACCCTAACCCTAAACCAACTAGCCCTAACACTAACCATAAGCCTAACCTTTACCAAAATAACCCTAACCATAACCCAAACCCAACTAACCATAACCCTAACGCTAACCCTAACCCTAACCCATAACCCAAACCCAACTAACAATAACCCTAACCCTAACCCTAACCCTAACCCTAGCCCAAATAACCCTAACCCTAACCCTGACCCTAAACCTAACCCTAAACCAAATAACCCTAACCCTAACCCTAAACCAACTAGCCCTAACACTAACCATAAGCCTAACCTTTACCAAAATAACCCTAACCATAACCCAAACCCAACTAACCATAACCCTAACCCTAACGCTAACCCGAGCCTAAATAACCCTAACCCTAACCCTAACCCTGACCCTAAACCTAACCCTAAATCAAATAACCCTAACCCTAACCCTAAACCAACTAGCCCTAACACTAACCATAAGCCTAACCTTTACCAAAATAACCCTAACCATAACCCAAACCCAACTAACCCTAACCCTAAACCAACTAGCCCTAACACTAACCATAAGCCTAACCTTTACCAAAATAACCCCAACCATAACCCAAACCCAACTAACCATAACCTTAACCCTAACCCTAACCCTAACCCTAACCCTAACCCTAACCCTAACCCTAACCCTAGCCCAAATAACCCTAACCATAACCCTAACCCTGACCCTAAACCGAACCCTAAACCAAATAACCCTAACCATAACCCTAAACCAACTAGCCCTAACACTAACCATAGGCCTAACCTTTACCAAAATAACCCTAACCATAACCCTAACCCAACTAACCATAACCCTAACCCTAACCCTAACCCTAACCCTAACCCTAGCCCGAATAACCCTAACCCTAACCCTAAACCTGACCCTAAACCTAACCCTAAACCAAATAACCCTAACCCT
>NW_028276376.1:422500-427500 GCF_052056855.1 Sturnus vulgaris
TAACCCTAACCCTAACCCTAACCCTAACCCTAACCCTAACCCTAGCCCAAATAACCCTAACCCTAACCCTGACCCTAAACCTAAACCTAAACCAAATAACCCTAACCCTAACCCTAAACCAACTAGCCCTAACACTAACCATAAGCCTAACCTTTACCAAAATAACCCTAACCATAACCCAAACCCAACTAACCATAACCATAACCCTAACCCTAACCCTAACCCTAACCCTAGCCCAAATAACCCTAACCCTAACCCTGACCCTAAACCTAACCCTAAACCAAATAACCCTAACCCTAACCCTAAACCAACTAGCCCTAACACTAACCATAAGCCTAACCTTTACCAAAATAACCCTAACCATAACCCTAACCCAACTAACCATAACCCTAACCCGAACCCTAACCCTAACCCTAACCCTAGCCCAAATAACCCTAACCCTAACCCTAACCCTGACCCTAAACCTAACCCTAAACCAAATAACCCTAACCCTAACCCTAAACCAACTAGCCCTAACACTAACCATAAGCCTAACCTTTACCAAAATAACCCTAACCATAACCCAAACCCAACTAACCATAACCCTAACGCTAACCCTAACCCTAACCCATAACCCAAACCCAACTAACAATAACCCTAACCCTAACCCTAACCCTAACCCTAGCCCAAATAACCCTAACCCTAACCCTGACCCTAAACCTAACCCTAAACCAAATAACCCTAACCCTAACCCTAAACCAACTAGCCCTAACACTAACCATAAGCCTAACCTTTACCAAAATAACCCTAACCATAACCCAAACCCAACTAACCATAACCCTAACCCTAACGCTAACCCGAGCCTAAATAACCCTAACCCTAACCCTAACCCTGACCCTAAACCTAACCCTAAATCAAATAACCCTAACCCTAACCCTAAACCAACTAGCCCTAACACTAACCATAAGCCTAACCTTTACCAAAATAACCCTAACCATAACCCAAACCCAACTAACCCTAACCCTAAACCAACTAGCCCTAACACTAACCATAAGCCTAACCTTTACCAAAATAACCCCAACCATAACCCAAACCCAACTAACCATAACCTTAACCCTAACCCTAACCCTAACCCTAACCCTAACCCTAACCCTAACCCTAACCCTAGCCCAAATAACCCTAACCATAACCCTAACCCTGACCCTAAACCGAACCCTAAACCAAATAACCCTAACCATAACCCTAAACCAACTAGCCCTAACACTAACCATAAGCCTAACCTTTACCAAAATAACCCTAACCATAACCCAAACCCAACTAAACATAACCCTAACCCTAACCCTAACCCTAACCCTAGCCCAAATAACCCTAACCCTAACCCTAACCCTGACCCTAAACCTAACCCTAAACCAAATAACCCTAACCCTAACCCTAAACCAACTAGCCCTAACACTAACCATAAGCCTAACCTTTACCAAAATAACCCTAACCATAACCCTAACCCAACTAACCATAACCCTAACCCTAACCCTAACCCTAACCCTAACCCTAACCCTAGCCCAAATAACCCTAACCCTAACCCTAAACCTGACCCTAAACCTAACCCTAAACCAAATAACCCTAACCCTAACCCTAAACCAACTAGCCCTAACACTAACCATAAGCCTAACCTTTACCAAAATAACCCTAACCATAACCCAAACCCAACTAACCATAACCCTAACCCTAACCCTAACCCTAAACCTAACCCGAGCCCAAATAACCCTAACCCTAACCCTAACCCTGACCCTAAACCTAACCCTAAACCAAATAACCCTAACCCTAACACTAAACCAACTAGCCCTAACACTAACCATAAGCCTAACCTTTACCAAAATAACCCTAACCATAACCCAAACCCAACTAACCATAACCCTAAACCTAACCCTAACCCTAACCCTAACCCTAACCCTAACCCTAACCCTAACCCTAGCCCAAATAACCCTAACCCTAACCCTAACCCTGACCCGAAACCTAACCCTAAACCAAATAACCCTAACCCTAACCCTAAACCAACTAGCCCTAACACTAACCATAAGCCTAACCTTTACCAAAATAACCCTAACCATAACCCAAACCCAACTAACCATAACCCTAACCCTAACCCTAACCCTAACCCTAACCCTAGCTCAAATAACCCTAACCCTAACCCTAACCCTGACCCTAAACCTAAACCTAAACCAAATAACCCTAACCCTAACCCTAAACCAACTAGCCCTAACACTAACCATAAGCCTAACCTTTACCAAAATAACCCTAACCATAACCCAAACCCAACTAACCATAACCCTAACCCTAACCCTAACCCTAACCCTAGCCCAAATAACCCTAACCCTAACCCTAACCCTGACCCTAAACCTAACCCTAAACCAAATAACCCTAACCCTAACCCTGAACCAACTAGCCCTAACACTAACCATAAGCCTAACCTTTACCAAAATAACCCTAACCATAACCCAAACCCAACTAACCATAACCCTAACCCTAACCCTAACCCTAACCCTAACCCTAACCCTAACCCTAGCCCAAATAACCCTAACCCTAACCCTGACCCTGACCCTAAACCTAACCCTAAACCAAATAACCCTAACCCTAACCCTAAACCAACTAGCCCTAACACTAACCATAAGCCTAACCTTTACCAAAATAACCCTAACCATAACCCTAACCCAACTAACCATAAGCCTAACGCTAACCCTGACCCTAACCCTAACTCTAGCCCAAATAACCCTAACCCTAACCCTAAACCTGACCCTAAACCTGACCCTAAACCAAATAACCCTAACCCTAACCCTAAACCTACTAGCCCTAACACTAACCATAAGCCTAACCTTTACCAAAATAACCCTAACCATAACCCAAACCCAACTAACCATAACCCTAACCCTAATCCTAACCCTAACCCTAACCCTAACCCTAACCCTAACCCTAACCCTAGCCCAAATAACCCTAACCCTAATCCTAACCCTGACCCTAAACCTAAACCTAAACCAAATAACCCTAACCCTAACCCTAAACCAACTAGCCCTAACACTAACCATAAGCCTAACCTTTACCAAAATAACCCTAACCATAACCCTAACCCAACTAACCATAACCCTAACCCTAACCCTAACCCTAACCCTAACCCTAACCCTAGCCCAAATAACCCTAACCCTAACCCTAAACCCGACCCTAAACCTAACCCTAAACCAAATAACCCTAACCCTAACCCTAAACCAACTAGCCCTACCACTAACCATAAGCCTAACCTTTACCAAAATAACCCTAACCATAACCCAAACCCAACTAACCATAACCCTAACCCTAACCCTAACCCTAACCCTAACCCTAACCCTAACCTTAACCCTAACCCTAGCCCAAATAACCCTAACCCTAACCCTAACCCTGACCCTAAACCTAACCCTAAACCAAATAACCCTAACCCTAACCCTAAACCAACTAGCCCTAACACTAACCCTAAGCCTAACCTTTACCAAAATAACCCTAACCATAACCCAAACCCAACTAAACATAACCCTAACCCTGACCCTAACCCTAGCCCAAATAATCCTAACCCTAACCCTAACCCTGACCCTAAACCTAACCCTAAACCAAATAACCCTATCCCTAAACCAACTAGCCCTAACACTAACCATAAGCCTAACCTTTACCAAAATAACCCTAACCATAACCCAAACCCAACTAACCATAACCCTAACCCTAACCCTAACCCTAACCCTAACCCTAGCCCGAATAACCCTAACCCTAACCCTAAACCTGACCCTAAACCTAACCCTAAACCAAATAACCCTAACCCTAACCCTAAACCGACTTGCCCTAACACTAACCATAAGCCTAACCTTTACCAAAATAACCCTAACCATAACCCAAACCCAACTAACCATAACCCTAACCCTAACCCTAACCCTAACCCTAACCATAACCCTAACCCTAACCCTAACCCTAACCCTAACCCTAGCCCAAATAACCCTAACCCTAACCCTAACCCTGACCCTAAACCTAACCCTAAACCAAATAACCCTAACCCTAACCCTAAACCAACAAGCCCTAACACTAACCATAAGCCTAACCTTTACCAAAATAACCCTACCCATAACCCCATCCCAACTAACCCTAACCCTAACCCTAAACCTCACCCTAACCCTAACCCTAACCCTAACCCTAACCCTAACCCAAATAACCCTAACCCTAACCCTAAACCTGACCCTAAACCTAACCCTAAACCAAATAACCATAACCCTAACCCTAAACCAACTAGCCCTAACACTAACCATAAGCCTAACCTTTACCAAAATAACCCTAACCATAACCCAAACCCAACTAACCCTAACCCTAACCCTAACCATAAACCTAACCCTAACCCTAGCCCAAATAACCCTAACCCTAACCCTGACCCTAAACCTAACCCTAAACCAAATAAGCCTAACCCTAAACCTAAACCAACTAGCCCTAACACTAACCATAAGCCTAACCTTTACCAAAATAACCCTAACCATAACCCAAACCCAACTAACCATAACCCTAACCCTAACCCTAACCCTAGCCCAAATAACCCTAACCCTAACCCTAACCCTGACCCTAAACCTAACCTTAAACCAAATAACCCTAACCCTAACCCTAAACCAACTAGCCCTAACACTAACCCTAAGCCTAACCTTTACCAAAATAACCCTAACCATAACCCAAACCCAACTAACCATAACCCTAACCATAACCCTAACCCTAACCCTAACCCTAGCCCAAATAACCCTAACCCTAACCCTAACCCTGACCCTAAACCTAAACCAAATAACCCTAACCCTAACCCTAAACCAACTAGCCCTAACACTAACCATAAGCCTAACCTTTACCAAAATAACCCTAACCATAGCCCTAACCCAACTAACCATAACCCTAACCCTAACCCTAACCCTAACCCTAGCCCAAATAACCCTAACCCTAACCCTAAACCTGACCCTAAACCTAACCCTAAACCAAAT
>NW_028276376.1:435000-522579 GCF_052056855.1 Sturnus vulgaris
CAAACCCAACTAACCATAACCCTAACCCTAACCCTAACCCTAACCCTAGCCCAAATAACCCTAACACTAACCCTAACCCTGACCCTAAACCTAAACCTAAACCAAATAACCCTAACCCTAACCCTAAACCAACTAGCCCTAACACTAACCATAAGCCTAACCTTTACCAAAATAACCCTAACCATAACCCAAACCCAACTAACCATAACCCTAACCCTAACCCTAACCTTAACCCTAACCCTAGCCCAAATAACCCTAACCCTAACCCTAACCCTGACCCTAAACCTAACCCTAAACCAAATAACCCTAACCCTAACCCTAAACCAACTCGCCCTAACACTAACCATAAGCCTAACCTTTACCAAAATAACCCTAACCATAACCCAAACCCAACAAACCATAATCCTAACCCTAACCCTAACCCTAACCCTAATGCTAACCTTAACCCTAGCCCAAATAACCCTAACCCTAACCCTGACCCTAAACCTAACCCTAAACCAAATAACCCTAACCCTAACCCTAAACCAACTAACCCTAACACTAACCATAAGCCTAACCTTTACCAAAATAACCCTAACCATAACCCTAACCATAACCCTAACCCTAACCCTAACCCTAACCCTAACCCTAACCCTAACCCTAACCCTAACCCTAGCCCAAATAACCCTAGCCCAAATAACCCTAACCCTGACCCTAAACCTAACCCTAAACCAAATAACCCTAACCCTAACCCTAAACCAACTAGCCCTAACACTAACCATAAGCCTAACCTTTACCAAAATCACCCTAACCATAACCCAAACCCAACTAACCATAACCCTAACCCTAACCCTAACCCTAACCCTAACCCTAGCCCAAATAACCCTAACCCTAACCCTAACCCTGACCCTAAACCTAACCCTAAACCAAATAACCCTAACCCTAACCCTAAACCAACTAGCCCTAACACTAACCATAAGCCTAACCTTTACCAAAATAACCCTAACCATAACCCTAACCCAACTAACCCTAACCCTAACCCTAACCCTAACCCTAACCCTAGCCCAAATAACCCTAACCCTAACCCTGACCCTAAACCTAACCCTAAACCAAATAACCCTAACCCTAACCCTAAACCAACTAGCCCTAACACTAACCATAAGCCTAACCTTTACCAAAATAACCCTAACCATAACCCTACCCCAACTAACCATAACCCTAACCCTAACCCTAACCCTAGCCCAAATAACCCTAACCCTAACCCTAACCCTGACCCTAAACCTAACCCTAAACCAAATAACCCTAACCCTAACCCTAAACCAACTAGCCCTAACACTAACCATAAGCCTAACCTTTACCAAAATAACCCTAACCATAACCCAAACCCAACTGACCATAACCCTAACCCTAACCCTAACCCTAACCCTAACCCTAGCCCAAATAACCCTAACCCTAACCCTGACCCTAAGCCTAACCCTAAACCAAATAACCCTAACCCTAACCCTAAACCAACTAGCCCTAGCACTAACCCTAAGCCTAACCTTTACCAAAATAACCCTAACCATAACCCTAACCCAACTAACCATAACCCTAACCCTAACCCTAACCCTAACCCTAGCCCAAATAACCCTAACCCTAACCCTAAACCTGACCCTAAACCTAACCCTAAACCAAATAACCCTAACCCTAAACCAACTAGCCCTAACACTAACCATAAGCCTAACCTTTACCAAAATAACCCTAACCATAACCCAAACCCAACTAACCCTAACCCTAACCCTAACCCTAACCCTAGCCCAAATAACCCTAACCCTAACCCTAACCCTGACCCTAAACCTAACCCTAAACCAAATAACCCTAACCCTAACCCTAAACCAACTAGCCCTAACACTAACCATAAGCCTAACCTTTACCAAAATAACCCTAACCATAACCCAAACCCAACTAACCATAACCCTAACCCTAACCCTAACCCTAACCCTAACCCTAGCCCAAATAACCCTAACCCTAACCCTAAACCTGACCCTAAACCTAACCCTAAACCAAATAACCCTAACCCTAACCCTAAACCAACTAGCCCTAACACTAACCATAAGCCTAACCTTTACCAAAATAACCCTAACCATAACCCTAACCCAACTAAACATAACCCTAACCCTAACCTTAACCCTAACCCTGACCCTAAACCTAACCCTAAACCAAATAACCCTAACCCTAACCCTAAACCAACTAGCCCTAACACTAACCCTAAGCCTAACCTTTACCAAAATAACCCTAACCATAACCGTAACCTAACTAACCATAGACCTAACCCTAACCCTAACCCTAATCCTAACACTAACCCTAACCCTTACCCTAGCCCAAATAACCCTAACCCTAACCCTAACCCTGACCCTAACCCTAACCCTCGCCCAAATAACCCTAACCCTAACCCTGACCCTAAACCTAACCCTAAACCAAATAACCCTAACCCTAACCCTAAACCAACTAGCCCTAACACTAACCCTAAGCCTAACCTTTACCAAAATAACCCTAACCATAACCCTAACCCTAACCCTAACCCTAACCTTTACCAAAATAACCCTAACCATAATCCTAACCCAACTAACCATAACCCTAACCCTAACCCTAACCCTAGCCCAAATAACCCTAACCCTTACCCTGACCCTAAACCTAACCCTAAACCAAATAACCCTAACCCTAAACCAACTAGCCCTAACACTAACCATAAGCCTAACCTTTACCAAAATAACCCTAACCATAACCGTAACCTAACTAACCATAGCCCTAACCCTAACCCTAACCCTAACCCTAACCCTAGCCCAAATAACCCTAACCCTAACCCTGACCCTAAACCTAACCCTAAACCAAATAACCCTAACCCTAACCCTAAACCAACTAGCCCTAACACTAACCCTAAGCCTAACCTTTACCAAAATAACCCTAACCATAACCCTAACCCAACTAACCATAGCCCTAACCCTAACCCTAACCCTAACCCTAACCCTAACCCTAACTCTAACCCAAATAACCCTAACCCTAACCCTAACCCTGACCCTAAACCTAACCCAAAACCAAATAACCCTAACCCTAACCCTAAACCAACTAGCCCTAACACTAACCCTAAGCCTAACCTTTACCAAAATAACCCTAACCATAACCCTAACCCAACTAACCCTAAACCTTACCCTAACCCTAACCCTAACCCTAACCCTAACCCGAACCCAAATAACCCTAGCCCTAACCGAAATAACCCTAACCATAACCAACTAACCCTACCCATAACGCAACTAACCCTAACCCTAACAGAAGTAGCCCTAACACTAACCCTAATAACCATAACCCTAACCCTAACCTAACTAACTCTAACCCTAACACAAACCCTAAACCTAACCCTATCCCTAACCCTAACCCTAACCCTAACCCTAACCCTAGCCCAAATAACCCTAACCCTAACCCTAACTCTGACCCTAAACCTAACCCTAAACGGCACATTTTGAGCAGCTTTTGGTTGAGACATTCATTGCTGGGAGACCAAGTGAACCTGCCTTTAATCCCTTGCAGGGATCAAGGGCAACTAAACCCTAATTCAGTCACTGTAACTGGATTTTTTTCTTGGCAGGACAGTCTGGTTGCATTTATTCCTTATTCCTAGGGGTATATCTCTACCCCTACTTAGGTAACTAAAAGATGTCCTCCTTGAATAATGTGCTAAAAACAGCAGCCTCTGGTGTCTGGTGGACTTCGAGTTGACCAGCTTTTTCTCAAAAGTCAAATAACTAATTTAAATATGCAGAGGGGGATGCTAATTTTCAAGACAAAAAGTCCTCCTTGCATCAAAGCTGGGATCAGACAATAACAGAGAGGACTACTCTGCAGGGCCAGAGGAAACCGGAGAAGACTTATGAAAGGCTAGAGTGCTGAAGTACAGATTAAAGAAACGCTGATAAAAAGTAAAAATCCAAAGTAATATCTTCTTGATCAATGTCAAGACCTTTGCAGGCACCAACTGCACTGATTTATTACAGTATCAGAATTCATTCAGCCTCGGGGGGGTGCGTAAACACGACAGACATTTTCTTTGCTCTTTCATCAACTGCTGCAGTGAAGTCCGTTCACAGCATTGATTTCTGTCAAATATTTCGTTACTAGCCGGTTATCTGACAGCAAATTTCAACAAGAGTCACAGGAAAGGAGACTGTTGACCACACAATCCTGCAGCAAAGGTAACTGCTTCAAGAAAAAATCGTACAATCCTGAAATTTCAGGCCAGTGGGATAGAGTGAATATCCTGATATTTCAATTCCAAAGCTTACCTTAATGGTCTCGGGCTCCGGGGCTTGGAGGGGGGGTCGGTTCGGAAGGGCCGCCTCCGGAGGAGGGGATCCCGGGGGGAGTCAGGGGCCCGGGGAGGGGGGCGAGGCGGAGGGAGAGGAAAAAGAGGAAGATGAGGAGGAGGAAGAAGGGGGAGAGGGTTTGAGAGGAGGGGAAGCCCAAATCCGTGCTGTGTGCGGAGCTCCGACAGCACGCTGCAGCCCGCAGCTCAGTGTGAGCACGGGGCAGAGGAGGCGATTTCTGGGCATTCAATCACCCTGAGGCGGGCCCGGCACCGCCCCTGCAGCACCGTCCCCAGCACAGCTCGGTACCGCTCCGGGATCACCCGGCCCCGCCCCCGGTGCCGCCCGGGACCACTGGGGACCGCCCCTAAAGCACCGCCCCGGCCCCGCCCGGTCCCGTCCCCGGGACCTCCGTGCCCCGCCTCGCCAAGCCCCGGCTCCGCCCCGAGCCTGCCCGGGCTGCGCCGGGACCATCGCTGGCGGCCCCGCCCCTCTTCCCCGGGCCGAAGCAGGCTGAAGGAGATGTCCGCACGACTGGAAACGCCGCCGAAAATCGCACCCGTGGGATCGGTGTCGGCGTCGTGCGCAGGCATCCCACTAGAGCGAGCGGGCTCCTTGCTGTGCCACCCTCCTTTTGCAGCCAGAGTTAGAAGGTCGGGGAGCGACACCCGAGCCGCCATCTTGGGAGAGGCACGCGCGCAGTACCGCGCTCTGCCCACAGGGTGGCGCTTGGGAGACAGGCAAGGGATGGAATCAAGGAGTGTCCCAATCCTTGAGGAAATCCCCCGGAATGAACGCCCCAAAAAACCCCGACCAGAACTGAGAAACCTCCTGCCTCTGTATGAGTGCAAAGGGTGTGCAAGGAGTGTGCAAATAGTGTGCATTAGAAATCGATTGGCAGGCATTGGCAATCGACCGCCGATCTAATCGATCGGCAGGCATTAGCAATCGATCGCTGATATAATCGATCGGCAGGCATTAGCAATCGATCGCCGATCTAATCGATCGGCAGGCGCGATCAATCGATGGCCGATCTAATCGATCGGCAGGCGCGATCGATTGATCGCCGATATAATCGATCGGCAGGCATTAGCAATCGATCGCTGATCTAATCGATCGGCAGGCGCGATTAATCGATCGCCGATCTAATCGATCGGTAGTCGCGATCAATCGATCGCCGATCTAATCCATAGGCATGCATTAGCTATCGATCACCGATCTGATTTTTCCCGCCATTTTTTATTGATTTTTTCCCCATTTCTCTCTGATATTTCCCCCCATTTTTCATGCATTTTTCCCCCATTTCTCACTGATTTTTTTCCCCGCAATTTTCTTGGATTTTTTCCCAAATTTTCCCCATTTCTCACTAATTTTTTTCCCCCATTTCTCAATGATTTTTTTTTCCCAATTTTTCAAATATTTTTTCCCCATTTCTCACCGATTTTTTTCCCCCATTTCTCACTGATTTTCCCCCCCCATTTCTCACTGATTTTTCCCCCATTTCTAACTGATTTTTTCCACCCATTTTTCATGGATTCTTTCCCCATTTTTCCCCCATTACTCACTGATTTTTTTCCCCCCATTTCTCACTGAATATTCCCCCATTTTTCATCGACTTTACCCCCATTTACCATTGATTTTTCACCCATTTCTCGCTGATTTTGTCCCCAATTTTCCCCCATTTCTCATGGATTTTTTCCCCATTTTTCCCCCATTACTCACTGATATTTTTCCCCCCATTTCTCACTGAATATTCCCCCATTTTTCATCGACTTTACCCCCATTTACCATTGATTTTTCACCCATTTCTCGCTGATTTTGTCCCCAATTTCTCCCCATTTCTCATTGATTTTTTCCCCTGTTTCTCACTGATTATTTCCCTCATTTTTCATGGATTTTTTCCCCCTTTTTCCCCGTTTCTCACTGATGATTTCCCCCATTTTCCCCCATTTCTCACTGATTCCCCCCCCCCCCATTTCTCACTGATTCTTTTTCCTCCATTTTTCATGGATTTTTCCACCCATTTTGCGTGGATTTTTTCCCGACTTTCCCCCCCATTTCTCACTGATTTTTGCCCCCATTTCTCTCGGATTTTTTCCAACATTTTTCATGCATTTTTCCGCCCATTAATCACTGATTTTTTCCCCATTTATCACTGATTTTTGCCCCATTTCTCAATGATTTTTTCCCCCATTTTTCATGCATTTTTCCCCCATTTCTCACTGATTTATTCCCCATTTCTCTCGGATTTTTTCCCCAATTTTTCAAGCATTTTTTCCCGCAATTTTCCTGGATTTTTTCCTGATTTTTCCCCATTTCTCACTGATTTTTACCCCCCATTTCTCATTGATTTTTCCCCATTTCTCACTCGTTTTTTCCCCATTTCTCACTGATTTTCCCCCCATTTTTCACGCATTTTTCCCCCTATTTTTCGTGGATTTTTTTCCCCATTTTTCCCCGTCTCTCACAGATTTTTCCCCCCATTTCTCATGGATGTTTCCCCCAATTTTCATGGATATTTCCCCATTTTCCCCCCCATTTCTCACTGATTTTTGGCCCCATTTCTCTCTAAATTTTCCCCCCATTTTTCCTGCATTTCCCCCCCCATTTCTGATTTTTGCCCCAATTTTTCATGCATTTTTTCCCGCAATTTTCCTGGATTTTTCCCGATTTTTCTCCATTTCTCCCTGATTTTTTCCCCATTCTTCAATGATTTTTTCCCCATTTCTCACTGATATTTACGACCCATTTCTAACTGATTTTTCCCCATTTCTCACTCGTTTTTTCCCCATTTCTCACTCGTTTTTTCCCCATTTCTCAATGATATTTACGACCCATTTCTCACTGATTTATTCCCCATTTCTCTCGGATTTTTTCCCCAATTTTTCAAGCATTTTTTCCCGCAATTTTCCTGGATTTTTTCCTGATTTTTCCCCATTTCTCACTGATTTTCCCCCCATTTTTCACGCATTTTTCCCCCTATTTTTCGTGGATTTTTTCCCCGTTTTTCCCCGTCTCTCACAGATTTTCCCCCCCATTTCTCATGGATGTTTCCCCCAATTTTCATGGATATTTCCCCATTTTCCCCCCCATTTCTCACTGATTTTTGGCCCCATTTCTCTCTAAATTTCCCCCCCATTTTTCCTGCATTTCCCCCCCCATTTCTGATTTTTGCCCCAATTTTTCATGCATTTTTTCCCGCAATTTTCCTGGATTTTTCCCGATTTTTCTCCATTTCTCACTGATTTTTTCCCCATTTCTCAATGATTTTTTCCCCATTTCTCACTGATATTTACGACCCATTTCTGACTGATTTTTCCCCATTTCTCCTGATTTTTTCGCCAATTTTTCATGCATTTTTTCCCGCATTTTTCCTGGATTTTTTTCCTGATTTTTCCCCATTTTTCACTGATTTTTTCCCCCATTTATCACTGCTTTTTCCCCATTTTTCCCCATTTCTCCCTGATTTTTCCCCCCATTTTTCATGGATATTTCCTGATTTTCCCCCCCATTTCTCACTGATATTTGCCCCCATTTCTCTCTGAATTTTTCCCCCCATTTTTCATGCATTTTTCCCCCCATTTCTCAATGATTTTTTCCCCATTTCTCAATGATTTTTTCCCCATTTCTCACTGATATTTACGACCCATTTCTAACTGATTTTTCCCCATTTCTCACTCGTTTTTCCCCCATTTCTCACTCGTTTTTTCCCCATTTCTCACTCGTTTTTTCCCCATTTCTCAATGATTTTTTCCCCATTTCTCACTGATTTTTTCCGCCATTTTTCAAGCATTTTTTCCCGCATTTTTCCTGGATTTTTTTCCTGATTTTTCCCCATTTCTCACTGATTTTTTCCCCATTTCTCACTGATTTTCCCCCCATTTTTCATGGATTTTTCCCCCTATTTTTCGTGGATTTTTTCCCCATTTTTCCCCGTCTCTCACAGATTTTCCCCCCCATTTCTCATGGATGTTTCCCCCAATTTTCACAGACAGAGAAGGGAGAGAGTTCCAAGCACCAGAGTCCCCACCCGTCATAAAATCCTCTCAATGAATGCCTCAAAAAAACCCCGACCCAAACTAAAAATGCCCTGCCTCTGACCAAATGAAAAAAAAAACCTTTTATATATATAAATCATCTATTTTTTAATATTTAATTTATAGTCATAATCTATACCTATTTCATATATTCAATTTAATTGCTATTCTATTTATCATATATACAATATTATTTTATTATTCATTATATACATATATTTATATTACTAATATTATTTCTATTTTATCTATATCCATATATATTTGTAGGTTCATAGTTTTTAATATTTCTTTAAAAGCTCTGCCTCTAACCAAATAGAAACAAAAAACTCGATTATTTTAAATTATATTTGAATATATTTTTCTATTTAGTTTTCATATTTATATCTGTAGATTTATATGTCTTTATTGTGTATTCTATATTTATATACTATTTAATGTAGTTTTTACTAGTATATTAATATACTATATGCTATTTACATTCTATTATAACATACTATTTAATATAACGTCTTAAAATCGATAAATTATTTATATTACATACTACATATATGTATTTTATATTTCTATATATTTATCTATGTTTAGAATTACATATATTTATATATGCATATATAGTTATCATTTTATGTCAGTATCTATTTTTGCATATTTGTATATTTTTGCCTATATTATTTTCAAAAAACCCTCCTCTAACCAAATAAAAACCAATAAAACATTCCTTTTAAAGTCTGAATATTTATATATTTCTATTTTCATAACATAATATAATGTAATGTAATATATTTATATATTGGTTTCTTATATTTGCTTCTATATTTTTATTCTTTATCTTTTCTATTTACAGTATCTATAAAAAAACCCTACCTCTAGCCAAACACAAACCAATAAAACATTCCTTTTAGACTATATTTAGCTGTTTTTTAAGGTTCTGTTTTTCATGCATTCTACACCCACCCCTCCCTCTCAATGTTCTGGCACCCACCATGACCCCCCCCCCCATGCCCGACTCACCTGCTCCTCCAGCGCAGCCCGGCTCCCTCTCCCAGGGACCTTGGGGTGCCCCAAACCACGTCGGAGCCCCCCTCAGCCTTTTTTCCTCACCCCAAAGAAGGCACAGAACGACTCCTTTAATGAAGTTGTTTTAACAATTGTAAGGCTAGAGCTTTTGGTATCCACTGCTTGCCATCCCTTGTAAACCAATTTTTTTCTTCTTTCTTCTGCAGCTTAATAAACCTCTTTTTTTCCCCATAGTTTTCCAAATGCATGTATTACCGCATATGCATATTTAGAATCAGTAAATATATTTAATGTCTTGTCCTGCTATAATTCACAGGCTCTCACAAGCGTGTGCAGCTCGGCTGTCTGAGCTGACCAGGTGGCTGGTAACCTCCCCCCTTCCTTTAATTGCTTTCCATTCACGATAGAGTATCCTGTAAATCATGAAGAATGGGGGGGGAAAATCAGTGAGAAATGGGGAAAAAAATCCATGAAAAATGGGGGAACAAATCAGTGAGCAACGGGGAAAAGTGGGGAAAAGTTAATTGAGAAATGGGGAAAAAATCAGTGAGAAATGGGGGAAAGTGGGGAAAAAATCCGTGAGAAATGGGGGAAAATCAGTGAGAAATGGGTGGGGAAATTCCATGAAAAATGGCGAAAGAAATCAGTGAGAAATGGGGAAAAATGGGTAAAAAATCAGTGCGAAATGGGGGGGGGGGGGAATCAATGAGAAATCGGGGAAAAACATAAGTAAGAAACGGGGGGGGGGGAAATCCATGAAAAATGGGGAAAAATCAGTGGGAAATGGGGATAAATCTGGAAAAAATCCATGAAAAATGGGGGAAAATATCAGTGAGAAATGGGGGAAAATGGGGAAAAAGTCAGTGAGAAATGGGGAAAAATCAGTGAAAAACGGGGGGAAAACTCCATGAAGAATGGGAAAAAAAAATCAGTGAGAAATGGGGGAAAAAATCCCTGAAAAATGGGGGGAAATATCAGTGAGAAATGGGAAAAAAATGGGGAAAAAAATCATTGATAAATCGGGGGAAAAATCAGTGTGAAAGGGGGGGAAAAATCGGGATCGGGGACGTGGACCGGGACTGGGATCGGGGACCGGGACGGGGAAATGGGACAGGGACCGGGATCGCGGACGGGGACCTGGGACAGGGACCGGAACCGGGATCGGGGACGGGGACTGGAGACAGGGACCGGGACCGGGATTGGGGACTGGGACCAGGACCGTGATCGGGTTCCGGGACGGGGAACTGGGACTGGGACCAGGATCGGGGACCGGATCCGGGGACTGGGACCGGGACGCGGACTGGGGACGGGGACTGGGGACAGTGACCGGGACTGCAATCGGCACCGCCCCCCGAACCGCTCCCGGAACCGCTCCCCGGGCTACCCCGGCACGGCGACCGGGAACGCCCCCGGCACCGCCCCGGCACCGCCCCCGGTGCCGCCCCCGGCACTGCCCCGGCACCGCCCCGGGTAGCGCCCCCGGCACCGCCCCCGGGGCGGGCCGCCGAACGCACGCGATGACGCGCGGGGGGCGGGACGGCGCGGGGCGGTGACGCGCTTCATGCCAGGAGCAGGGCCGGGTGCGACGAAGACGGGAGCGGGACGGCCCGATACCGCGCGGGGCCGCGGGCCCGGCGGAGCCCGGCCCGCTGGGTAGGGGCCGCCAATGGCACCGGGGCTTCTGCTTCGGCTTCTGTCCGTGTCGGCGGGGAGGCCCCAGCCAGCGGTGCCCCTCTCCCTCGGCGACACGGGCGTGGAACTCGGCATCGGGCGCTGCATCGCCGCGGACAGCAGGGGGCGCACGGGTACCGATACTGCCATGGGGCCCGGCGCTGCTCTCCTGCTCCGCCGCCAGGCGGCGCTGCGCTGCCGTCCTGCCGCGCCTCCGGGCACGCTCGGTTTCCTCGGGACCGGCCGGGACGCGGGGACTGCCCGTGCGGACCCGGGGACCCCGGGCCCCGCCTGTCCCGCCGCTGCGGAGGCGGGGGATGCTTTATGGGACTGCTCGAGCTGGCGGTGCCGGGTCTGGGGCGTTGGGGCGCGCCTTGGGGGGCTGCGGGTGCGCTCGTTTCCTCTTCTGCATGGCCTTCTGTGTGAGCATCTCTCGTTGCGACTGCTCTTGGAGAGTCAAACCCCTCCTCCTAAGTGGTCTCAGGAGCCTGGCAGGGTGAGTTTTGTTTCACAGGGGAAAGGGCCACTGGTCGTGTCCAGAGACCTGTGCACCCAGCCAGGTTTCTGCCTGATAAAATTCCAAATGGATGAGGATTTCTCCCAGCCCCAAGCTGCCCCCACCTGTAACCCTGGCTGCCTTTGGGGTGCCCAAAGCCTCCTCTGTGCAGATCTCAGGAACCTGGGAGGGGTGAACAATGTTGCACAGGGAAAAACCCCACAGATTTTATCTCCGGGCCTGGGGCCAGGAGCAGGCATTTGCGTGCTATAATTCCAGAAGGAGCACGGTGTCTCCCAGACCCAAGCCGCATCCAGCTGTGACCCAGCTGCTCTTGGAGTGCCAAAAGCCTCCTCGTAGCTGATCTCAGGAACCCTGGAAGGGTGAGTTTGGTTTCACAGGGAAAAGGCCTCAGTTTGTGTCCAGAGATCAAATAAGGGACTCTGCTTTTCCTCTAGTTCTCCTTCCTGTTTTCACCTGGGCTAGAAGGATGGGCATGGCCTGTATTTCTCATATCAAAGTGATGTTACTAAATTTGTCCAGAAGTTCTGATTATTATTTTTATTAGTAGTAGTAATTTTCTGATAGAAAACACTCTCATTTTGCCTTTCCCACGTTGTTTCCAGGTGCTGCCCAGGATGGACATCTGTGGTCTCAGACAGTGATTCCCGAGGAGCAAGGAAAGCCTTTTCCTCACCTGCACAGTTCAGGTGGATGGGACAGAATTGGTGTGGCCTGACAAGGCAGGAAAAGCTGTCTGTGTTCTGGAGTGCCTTGAAAGCTTTCTCCGTCAGGTTTGGAAGGGGTTTCTCTTTGGGATTTCTTGTGATGCAGCACCACGGGTATCCCTTTGTGCCAAGTCCAGTGCTAAAGGATTGAAGAACTGACAAGTGGGGTCTGGGATGAAAATGCCTCTAATAAAATTAAGCAAAGAATACAATAAGAGAAATGAGCATCCTTTTAATAGTTAGGAATAAAAATGCTGGAAAAGGGCACTCTGAATTGGTGTCACTTGTCATGGATAAAACCCCAGAGTGAGGAATCAGAGCAGAAGTTGAGAGCTGGAATCCTTCTGCAGTCGACTTAATTTTCTTTTCCTCCTCTCTTTCAGGACAGGAAGAGTCACGACTCTCCTGGCATCTTTGCCAAGAGCTGTGGTGTTTGATCAGCCAAAGCCCAGAGGCTTCAGCACCAGAGGTCTGAGCCTGGAGGGCTCCTGGTGCTGCCCGTGCTGCGGGCTATGTCAGAGGATGCAGGGTTCCTCTTTGCCTCCCTGCTGGGATTAACTGCCATGGGAATGTGGGATCTGGGTGAAACTCCAGCTCTCCTGGTGTTCAGGGGAGCAAGGTCTGAGGGACTCCTCTCTGGGGATGTGCGGTGAAGGACTGAATAGCGTGGAAGGAGAGTATTTATAAACTGTATCACTGTTTCTCCCAAAATTGGGGTGGAGCACTGATGGGGGCGGTTTGGTTTGGTCTGGGCCGGTTATTCTTTGTGCAATTTTTAAATTCTCTTGTATGATTTACTGTCCGGTATCTTTCTAACAAAAGCTGACATAAATTTAGATTAAGGATTAGAACTTGGCTCCATTCATTGCAAACATTTGACAAGGCTGGAGGACTGGGGTGGTGACTGCTCTCAGGAAAGGTTACTTATTAATACTGTGTCAGATTTCCCGCAGTGACTGTCAGGCCTGCATGGCTGTGAGTTCGTGCTCTTCTCACTGGGGAAATAAGTTCAGGAAAATTAGAAATGTTAGAAAAATCCAGCCAAAAATTCCACCTCTGTACCTCCTAAGTTTTCCCAGTTTTTCCCAGCTAGGAGCTGCACAGAAGTCAGGCAGGGGAAGTGACAACAGGGAACAGCTGAAAAATTCAAAGGCACAAAGAGGAAAGGGGAAAGGTTTCAGAAAACAATTCTATGGTCTAAGAATAATTTCTGATTCCCTACTGAGAAGAACACGAACTCACAGCCATTCAGGCCTGACAGTCCCCTGCAGTGAGAGCTCAGCACACATCCACAGAGGCAAGTCCAGCATCTTAAATGAAAAAATAAAAATAAAAACCAGAAGAAAAAGGTGATTTCTTTTGCTTCAGAGTTATTTCAAGTTCTTAAAGCCCAAGCAACATTTGCTCTCGATTTTGGTTGGGTGAATCATGAGCAGTGGGCACGGGTCATGCCATTCATTGAGCAGAAAACCCGGGGTCATTTAGAGGGGACACAAGAACTGTTTGTGTAGCGACCTCGGGCTGCAGAGGGGCAGGAGAAAGGCCAAGGGAGCTCCCTGGGGCCACCAGGGCCTGTGGGGAACAGAATGGACGCTTGGATGACCAGTGGAGGTGAGGAGTGGATCTGAGTTCATCTACAGGGAAATAAGGAGGGGATACTCTGGAGTGAAAAGCTGAGGTGATGAGTTCACCCACCTGGGCACGAGTTGTGTTTGCACAAAGTGGGAACAGAGGTGAAGGTCAATCCAAAGTCGATCCTGCTTGACCTCTGAATTCCAGGATAAGTTTTACAAGCTGCCAAATGAGGGAGTAAAAATACACAAAAATGAAACCGAGAGCAATCATGAGGTTCCTGGGAGTCCATTACACTGTTGTCATAGAATTCTTAATGAGTTTTGAGCTTTTAATGACAACAATTCAGTACTTTCTTTGGATTAATCACTGTGTAGGATTTGGGGTTTATCTGGATTTTAAAGGCCTCGTGGTGGCCCTGACACTGCTCAGGAGCTGGTAGGAAAAGCAGGGTCAGAGCTCCTGGCAGGCACAGGGTGTTTTTCCCAGAGTGGACTGTGGAGGAATTGTTTGGGCCTTGGATTGTCCCTCTGGGTGATGCCAGTTGCTGTGATTTGTGTAATTCCATACATTTAACTCCCAATACTTCCCAGCCCAGGGGCTTGAGCTGACAGGGCAGCACACAGATTGTTCTCTGTGCTGTGCCCCGATTTGGGGTTGGCTGTCAGCTTTGCTAGCTCCCGTGAATTATGCCCATAGCCCCGAATTCCCTGCTCAATTCCCACTGCCATAACCTCACAGCGCCTCATGGAGTGGGGATATACTGTGGCAGGAAGCTCAGCAGCATCGGCACAGGGACAGGTGTATATTCCAAAGAATTTGCTGTTTCAAACCCTCATCCCCCAGCCCCGCCGATGTCCCTGGGGGGCACTTGACAGAGTTACCTGGATTTCAGCTGATTTCACCCCCCCGAGCTCGGGCTCCAGGTGATCTTTTCAAGCAGGAGAAGGCAGGGGCCGGAGGCGCTCGTGGCCCGTGCCGAGGCAGTCCCTGGGGCCACGAGAGGACATCTCTCCCTGCAGAATTTCAGTTCTTTCCAGAGCCTCAGCAGTGACAGAGGACAAAGAGGAAGATGAGGAGGAGGAAGAAGGGGGAGAGGGTTTGAGAGGAGGGGAAGCCCAAATCCGTGCTGTGTGCGGAGCTCCGACAGCACGCTGCAGCCCGCAGCTCAGTGTGAGCACGGGGCAGAGAAGGCGATTTCTGGGCATTCAATCACCCTGAGGCGGGCCCGGCACCGCCCCTGCAGCACCGTCCCCAGCACAGCTCGGTACCGCTCCGGGATCACCCGGCCCCGCCCCCGGTGCCGCCTGGGACCACTGGGGACCGCCCCTAAAGCACCGCCCCGGCCCCGCCCGGTCCCGTCCCCGGGACCTCCGTGCCCCGCCTCGCCAAGCCCCGGCTCCGCCCCGAGCCTGCCCGGGCTGCGCCGGCACCATCGCTGGCGGCCCCGCCCCTCTTCCCCGGGCCGAAGCGGGCTGAAGGAGATGTCCGCACGATTGGAAACGCCGCCGAAAATCGCACCCGTGGGATCGGTGTCGGCGTCGTGCGCAGGCATCCCACTAGAGCGAGCGGGCTCCTTGCTGTGCCACCCTCCTTTTGCAGCCAGAGTTAGAAGGTCGGGGAGCGACACCCGAGCCGCCATCTTGGGAGAGGCAGGCGCGCAGTACCGCGCTCTGCCCACAGGGTGGCGCTTGGGAGACAGGCAAGGGATGGAATCAAGGAGTGTCCCAATCCTTGAGGAAATCCCCCGGAATGAACGCCCCAAAAAACCCCGACCAGAACTGAGAAACCTCCTGCCTCTGTATGAGTGCAAAGGGTGTGCAAGGAGTGTGCAAATAGTGTGCATTAGCAATCGATCGGCTGGCATGAGCAATCGATCGCCGAGCTAATCGATCGGCAGGCATTAGCAATCGATCGCCGATCTAATCGATCGGCAGGCGCGATCAATCGATCGCCGATCTAATCGATCGGCAGGCATTAGCAATCGATCGCCGATCTAATCGATCGGCAGGCGCCATCAATCGATCGCCGATCTAATCGATCGGCAGGCGCGATCAATCGATCGCCGATCTAATCGATCGGCAGGCATTAGCAATCGATCGCCGATCTAATCGATCGGCAGGCGCGATCAATCGATCACCGATCTAATCGATCGGCAGGCGCGATCAATCGATCGCCGATCTAATCGATCGGCAGGCATTAGCAATCGATCGCCGATATAATCGATCGGTAGTCGTGATCAATCGATCGCCGATCTAATCCATAGGCACGCATTAGCTATCGATCGCCGATCTGATTTTTCCCGCCATTTTTCATGGATTTTTTCCCCCATTTCTTACTGATTTTTCCCCAATTTTTCATGCAGTTTTTTCCCGCAATTTTCGTGGATTTTTTCCCATATTTTCCCCATTTCTCACTGATTTTTTTCCCCCATTTCTCAATGATTTGTTTCCCCAATTTATCAAAGATTTTTTTTCCCCATTTCACCATGATGTTTCCCCCATTTCTCACTGATTTTTTCCCCCCATTTTTCCATGGATATTTCCTGATTTTCCCCCCCATTGCTCACTGATTTTTGCCCCCATTTCTCTCTGAATTTTCCCCCCATTTTCCATGCATTTTTCCCCCCATTAATCACTGATTTTTTTCCCCATTTATCACTGATATTTGCCCCCATTTCTCTCTGAATTTTTCCTTCCATTTTTCATGCATTTTTCCGCCCATTAATCACTGATTTTCTCCCCATTTATCACTGATTATTGCCCCCATTTTTCACTTATTTTTTCCCCACAGCATCGGCCACCACAGCACGAGCGACAACAGCTCGCTCTGTTCCCGCCATTGCCCATGGATTGTTTCCCTGTTTTCCATGGATTTTTTCCCCATTTCTCACTGATTCCCCCCCATTTCTCACTGAATATTCCCCCATTTTTCATCGACTTTTGCCCCATTTCTCACTGATTTTTTCCCCATTTCTCAATTATTTTTTCCCCCACTTTTCCCCGTTTCTCACTGATTTATTCCCCCATTTTTCATGGATTTTTTTTCCCCCATTTCTCACTGATTTTTTTCCCCGTTTTTCAAAGATTCCCCCCCCGTTTTTCACTGATTTTTCTCCATTTCTCACTGATTTTCCCACCATTTTTCATGTGGGTTTTTTCCATTTCTCACTGATGTTTTACCCCATTCTTATTACCATTCTCATAGCTCTATTTTATATTTATACATATTCTTATATTTGCATTATTTCTGTTATACACTAGATTTTTCATAGATATTTGCTACTTATATTTAATTTTATTTTACATGTATACCAATCTATTTCTATTCTTTATATTTTATTTTTATATTAGCTATAAAAACCGTGCCTCTACCCAAATAAAAAGCATTTAAACATTCCTTTTAGACTATATTTAGGTATTTTTTATGGTTCTGTTTTTCATGCATTCTACACCCACCCCTCCCTCTCAATGTTCTGGCACCCAGCATGACCCCCCCCCCCCCCCCCCCCCCATGCCCGACTCACCTGCTCCTCCAGCGCAGCCCGGCTCCCTTTCCCAGGGACCTTGGGATGCCCCAAACCACGTCGGAGCCCCCAGTCTCCACACCCTCCCCCTCCGTAGGGAACGGGAATGGGATGGGGAGCACACAGGACAAGAAAGGAACACAAAAGACACACTGGACAGAGAGAAGAAAAGGGCTGGAAGCTGGATATGAGGATGAAAGTGGAGCAGCAACAAACCTCAGGACTCTTGACTAGAGAGTGTGGCTGCTGAACGTCTCAAAAAAAACCCCCAGCTCCAACACAACATGCTGTGCTCACGGCTCGGCCTGGGACTCATCAGTGAACATCTCTCTCTTGCCAGGGCCATAAAGCCCCCGAGAAAACACGAGGTGAGGTTGATGTGCTCCGGCTTTGCTCCTGCTCAGCCCTAACCCCAGCCCCTGCTGCCAGTGAGCACCCTGATCTCTGAACCTCTTCTCAGCTTGTTTGTATGCTTCCAAATTCCTTCCTCTTTCTTCAAGCTTCATCTGTTTCCTGGCATTGGGAGAATGACAAGTGTTTAGCACAGCGCAATGAATACAACAGTCTCATTTTCAGAAGACACAACTGAACGAGAACCGACAGCAGCACTGCTTCGAGACAATCTGGGCACACGTTTCCCTTCCAGCAATCTGAGTGTTCTTTTGTGTCACGCCTGAAATTCTGAAAATGGTTTTTTGAGAAAAATTATCCATAACTAGAAAACAATCAAACCAAATAAATAGAACCCCCATGATATAATAACAGCCCATATACTACAACACTCCAATTCTAATATTAATAAGAAAACAGAAATTAGCTACACAGCATTACCTCAAACAAACACTACATACTGGCAAGAATCAAAGCCACCACAAAATAATTCAAAAACTACCCTATGCCTTATGCTACAGGCTAGAACGCCATCGGCAAACCTTATCAAGGTATCCTTTAAAAACAACGCCCCACCAAAAACAAAAACAACACAAAACGCCATTCAAGAACTCCCTTATCAACACCTGAATGAAAAAACATGGCATTAGATAAATAGACCATAGCCCTTATCATACACCATCTACAAACAAAATAAAGCTATACCATACATCCTCGAAAACCACCTTCAAAGCACGACATTAGAAAAAAAAACTTTCCAGAATTAAAAGCTGTATCTAACAAAAGCCGTCTGATAAAATTAACAACCAAGCCCCCACCATCAGAGCTGCCCCTACTAAACTCCCCATCGTACATATGAAAAATCAGTTTTAAAAACCTACTTCAATTCATTCTGCCTCAAATACAAAGCCATCCAGAAAGTTACCTTCACTCAAAAACAAAAGCGCACGTAGTAAATAACATTAAAAAATAAATCAGCACACTACACACCACAAGCATAAAATATTGAATTAAAACCAAAAATACCCCTATTCATTAAAGAGCCCAGCCGCAAGCTATATTTAACTATAACTTCGTGCAAACGTACACATATCATTAAAATAGATTTCTTTCAGAATACAACTGATGATCTAAAATAGTAAAATGTCCGAGAACGATATTATAATAGGATATCCTCGATCATCCTCCCGCAAATTCTCTCCACTGTATTGTCCGACACACACCAGAAAAAAAATCCAGTTTTTACTTTTTTCAGCTAACTTCTCATTTATTAGCTGAGAGGAATGTTGAATTTGTCTTTACAAATGAGCTGTGGATCAGCCTGTAGATAAGGCTAGCACTGAGAGATAAAAGAAACAATGGGATGGATTCCACTGATTGATGAATGGAAAGAGATATTTGCCTTTACAAACAAACTGCAGGGCTGCTGATAAATGAAATTGGATATCGAAAGATGAAAGAAGCAACGGGGGGAAACTATGAATTCTATATGAATTAAAAATTAAAAGGGAGGGTTATACATTAGAGGGGAATTTCAGGTATCAGGCGTTCCGGGAAGTCTGTGCCTCTCAAGTACCTCAGCCAATGGGAAAAGAGAGAGGGAAATGCGGCCGGGAAAATAGGATAAAAAGGAGGCTGCGTCCTCCAAAAATTTGAGAGATGCCAGGGGAATGTCCCATGGCCTCTCCCTTTATTCGAATAAAGCAAAAAGGACTCCTCTGTTTCCTTTTTGGACATAAACCGCTGGTGTTTGTGGATTAATTTTCCTGACATTTAGCAACATATTGTTAAAAAAAAAAAAAAAAAAAAAAGTGATCCAGAAGAGGGCAACATTGACAGCCATTCCAAGACAGGATGAACAAATGCTTTCACATTGACAGAGGATGCTGCGATGTTCTGAGAACAGAAGATAGAATAAAATAAAGGAAGGTGATGTTACAAGACAGAAAAGGGTAAAATAAAAGGAGTACCTGAGACTGGGGGGCGGGGGGGAAGAAAATGGGGAAATATTAATTGCTACACACTAGGTACAAATGCTTTTTACAAGTAATTTATGAGAAGCAAGCTAAAAGCGTCTTACTGCTGCTAGTGATATCATGCTCCAAGCTCTGCTAATAATTCCTATTTCTAGCAATAGTTAAATTGAACTCACTACATTCCAACTATTTTTCTGCTTGTTTAGATGGCAGATCCGTTTGGAACACACCTTCGTATAGCAAATTCTATGCCCAGGTAGGGACCTCTCAGTTCTTCCATAAAACATTTTCTTCTGCATTATGGCAAGCCTTTGTTTTAGCTTGACAGCTTTCTTGAAACTTAAATTTACGCATGTATCCAAAGACATTTGCAATTCCAGAAATTGGTAGGCACATAATATGGAAAGTAAATAACATTCTCGAGAGGGAGTTGCTTTGTTACTGAGGGGATGAAAAGCAAGGCTAGAGCTAGTAGAACTACCCAAGAAATTGGACTTAACGCAGCTTTTACAAGGCTCAAAGTAGCCATACCGAGATGTTTGAGCTAAAAGCCCCAGTTACCAGACTTACAGGCCTAATAGTTATCACCACACCACATTCCCTGGTTGCAGTATTTTTAACAGCAGTGCAGAACGCTACTGAAAATCATTTTTAGGTTGAATTGTTCTCTCCCCTCACTGCCTGTGTAGCTGTTAGAGGCTTCCAGGAGGCTGGGGAAGCAGACTGCTGGTTTCACTTCCAGACACGTCACTTCCATGGTCTGCTGGAGGGCACTTTGAAGCCCGTGTCCTTTTCTTGCTCTATTGTATCTGACAACTTTCCTCCCCCACGTCTGTTTTTTAGCGGGCAGCATTTTTGGAGGGCCAGTCAAAGACCTCAGGCTCCGAGAGAATTCGTCTGCTTTGCTCTGTTTATGTGTGCAACAGATGGGAGCAGCAACTAAGTCAAGTAGTAACTTCTGAGCAGCCCAGTTATCAGTAAACCAAAATATTCTTTTGTGACTCTCGCCAGACGAACATATCATCCTATCCGAGTCACACACTGCCCCTCTGGCATTTTCCAGTCAGACAAAGAATTCCTGGCCCCTTCCTTGCATGAACCTCAGCTCTCCACCTTGTTCCAGAAAGAGTTCTAGATCCAAGGCCCAGTGAGCCAGCTACCCTTTGCTGCCCTGAGCAGTATGGAAACAGCCAAGCCCCAGCCCTGCAGCCCTGCCTAACTCGCCTTTGCCTCCCAAACCTGAACCTTTTCCTTGGCTGTGGCATCCTCACTCATGCAATCCTGAAGACAAAAATCTGATTTGGCAGGTGAGGCCGTTTCTAACGCAAAAGCTTCACCAAGGTTTCTCTTCCAACTTCAGCCTTAAACAGTCCTGTCCTCCTCAGACAGCCCCCACCTCCAGCCTTTAGCTGTAAATACTTACTGTTTTATAGCTAATGCTTGCCACCCCTCAAAATTAAGTCTTTTGATATGCATTTACATCCCTCCCTAACCATGTCCTCATCACCCTTCCCAAACTCAGCCTCATCTCCAGGCCTAGAACCTCTCCCTAGGTGAGGGACTGTCCTCGGGTAGGAGTGCTGACAGACCTGTGCATGAGCCCAGCTGCATAGCCCGTGCTAATCCCAGCCCAGCTCTAGCCTTTAAACCCACTGGGGCTTTGGTACTGGAGGCCCAGTTACAGTAACCCCTGTGGCCGTTCCGCTTCCAGGCCATCTGTGAGTTGTGATCCCCCACCCTACACCACTTTGGTGAGAAATGCATTCCTTTCTTACAATAAAGTTTTCATTTTATGTCTAAATTAAAGCATTCAGAGAAAACGTGTAGCAATTATATCAAGACAGACATGACAGGCACCAACATGAGTCTTTCATTACACACTTTTCATGCCGTCTCTCCACAGATTTCTTTGAGGCAACTCTGACTCCTTTTCTCACAGGCAGCTCCACACAGCACCGACTCCTCCTCTCCTCTGTACGACTGGCTAAACCCCAGCCTGTCCCTTCCCCAGCCACCTGAGCCTGTCTGTCCCACACACAGCATCCTCTCACCTTGTCCATCCCTTGCACGGCCACGTGTCCCTTCCTCCTCGCAGCACAGCCAGCAGGCTCCAGCCCACACTGCAGCAGGCTCTGCACCTCCAGCTGGAGCTGTGCTTAGTGAAACTGGCAGCCAGCTGACCCACGCTTTTATAACAACCAGCCTCACTGGGCAGGCAAGGCTGTTTCCACTCCTTGCTAATCAGTACAGCTGTAACTCGTTGGCAGCTAGTGCCTTCTGCACTATCCTTACAAACTATTCTCCTACAGAAATGGACCGGAATTCCGCGGGGATTTTCCGGGGATTCCGGGGGGATTTTCTCGGGAATTCCGGGGGGATTTTGTCGGGGATTCCGGGGGGATTTTCTGGGGGATTCCGGGGGGATTTTATCGGGGATTCCTGGGGGATATTCCCGGGGATTCCGGGGGGATTTTATCGGGGATTCTGGGCATATTTTCTCGCGGATTCCGGGGGGATTTTCTCAGGGATTCCGGGGAGATTTTATCGGGGATTCCGGGGGGATTTTTTCCGGGAAATGCGGGGGGCTTTTTCCCCGCGATTCCAGGGGGATTTTCCAGGGGATTCCAGGGGGATTTTATCGGGGATACCTGGGGGATTTTCCAGGGGATTCCTGGGGGATTTTCCCGGGGATTCCGGGGGGATTTTCACTGGGATTCCGGGGCGATTTTCTCAGGGAATTCCGGGGGATTTTCTCGGGAATTCCGGGGGGATTTTCCCGAGTATTCCGGGGGGATTTTTTCGGGGAGTCCGGGGGGATTTTCCCGGGGATTCCGAGGGGATATTCCCGGGGAATTCCGGGGGGATTTTCTCCGGGATTCCGGGGGGATTTTCCAGGGGTTTCAGCGAGGAATTTCCCGGGGAATTCCCGGTGGATTTTCCAGGGGATTCCGGGTGGATTTTCTCGGGGATTCCGGGGGGATTTTCCCGAGTATTCCGGGGGGAATTTTTCGGGGAGTCCGGAGGGATTTTCCCGGGGTATCCGGGGTGATTTTACGAGGAATTCCGGGGGGATTTTCCCGAGTGTTCCGGGGGGATTTCCTCGGGGATTACGGGATGATTTTCTCGGGCAATTCCGGGGGATGTTCTCGGGTATTCCGGGGCCATTATCTCGGTGATTCCGGGGAGATTTTCTCGGGGATTCCGAGATTATTTTCCCGGGGAATTCATGGGGATTTTCCCGGGGATTCCGGGGGGATATTCGCGGGGATTCCGGGGGATTTTCTCGGAGATTCCGGGGGGATTTTCATGGGGATTCCGGGGTATTTTCTCCTGGATTCCGGGGAATTTTCCGTGGATTCCTGGGGGATTTTGCCGAGTATTTCGGGAGAATTTTCTCGGGGATTCCGGGGTGATTTTCCCGGGAAATTCCGGGGGATTTTCTCGGGGATTCCGGGGGATTTTTTCGGGGAGTCCGGAGGGATTTTCCCGGGGATTCCGGGGGGATTTTACGAGGAATTCCGGGGGGGTTTTCTCGGCGATACCGGGGGGATATTCTCGGGGATTCCGGGATGATTTTCCCGGGGAATTCCAGGGGATTATTCCGGCGATTCCGGGGGGATTTTCTCGGGGATTCCGGGGGGATTATCCCGGGGAATTCTAGGGGATTTTCTCGGGGATTCCGGGGGGATTTTCTCGGGGATTCCGGGGGGATTTTCTCGGGGAGTCCGGGGAGATTTGCCCGGGGATTCCGAGGGATTTTCAGGGGAATCCGGGGGGATTTTCTCGGGGATTCAGGGGGGTTTTTCTCGGGGATTCAGGGGAGATTTTCCAGGGGATTCCGGGGGGATTTTCTCGCGTATTCCCGGGGCATTTTCCTGGAGATTCCAGGGGGATTTTATCGGGGATTCCGGGGGGATTATCCAGGGGATTCCGGGGGGTTTTTCCAGGGGATTCCGGGCATATTTTCCCGAGTATTACGGGCGAATTTTCTCGGGGATTCCGGGGAGATTTTCTTGGGGATTCCGGGGGGGCTTTCACAGGGATTTCTGGGGGATTTTCGCGTGGATTCCGGGGGGATTTTCTCGCGGATTCCGGGGGCTATTTTCCCGGGGATTCCGGGGGAAATTTCTCGGGGAGTCCGGGGGGATTTTCTAGGGGAATTCCGGGGGATTTTCTCGGGGATTCTGGGGGGATTTTCCCGGCGATTCCGGGTTGATTTTCCCGGGGACTCCGGGGGATTTTCTCGGGGATTTCTGGAGGATTTTCCCGGGGATTCCGGGCGGATTTTCTCGTGGATTCCGGGAGGATTTTCTCGTGGATTCCGGGAGGATTTTCCCGGGGAATTCCGAGGGATTTTCAGGGGAATCCGGGGGGATTTTCTCGGGGATTCCGGGGGGATTTTCTCGGGGATTCAGGGGGGATTTTCTCGGGGATTCCGGGGAGATTTTCTCACGTATTCCCGGGGCATTTTCCTGGAGATTCCAGGGGGATTTTATCGGGGATTCCGGGGGGATTATCCAGGGGATTCCGGGGGGATATTGCAGAGTATTCCGGGGGGATTTTCTGGGGGATTCCGGGGGGATTTTCCCGGCGAATTCCGGGGGGATTTTCTCGGGGATTCCTAGGGGATTTTCCAGGGGATTCCGGGGTCATTATCCCGGGGATTTTCCTGGGGGATTTTCCCGGGGATTCCGGGGGATTTTCTCGGGGATTCCGGGGGAATCTTCCAGGGGATTCTGGGCGGATTTTCTCGGGGATTCCGGGGAGATTATCCCGGGGATTTCGGGGAGATTTTCTGGGGGATTCCTGGGGGATTTTCTCGGGGATAGCGGACGGATTATCACGGGGATTCCGGGATGAGTTTCTCGGGGAATTCAGGAGGATTTTCCAGGGGATTCCGGGGGGATTTTCCCGGGGAATTCCGGGGGATTTTCTCGGGGATTCCGGGGGGTTTTTCCCGGGGATTCCCGGGGATTTTCTCTCGGATTTTTTCCCCAATTTTTCAAGCATTTTTTCCCGCAATTTTCCTGGATTTTTCCCAAATTTTCCCCATTTCTCACTGATTATTTTCCCCATTTCTCAATGATTTTTGCCCCAATTTATCAAAGATTTTTTTTCCCCATTTCTCACTGATGTTTTTCCCCATTTTCCCCCCATTTCTCACTGATTTTTATCCCCCATTTTTCAATGATTTTTCCCCATTTCTCTCTGATTTTTGCCCCATTTCACCATGATGTTTTCCCCATTTCTCACTGATTTTTCCGTTGATTTTTCATGGATTTTTCCACCCATTTTTCGTGGATTTTTTTCCCATTTTTCCCCATTTCTCACTGATTTTTTCCCCCATTTATCACTCCTTTTTCCCCATTTTTCCCCATTTCTCACTGATTTTTTCCGCCATTTTTCATTGATTTTTTCCGCCATTTTTCATGGATGTTTCCCCCAATTTTCATGGATATTTCCTGATTTCCCCCCCCATTTCTCACTGATATTTGCCCCCATTTCTCTCTGAATTATTCCCCCCATTTTTCATGCATTTTCCCGCCCATTAATCACTGATTTTTCCCCATTTCTCACCGACTTTTCCCCCCATTTCTCACTGATTTTTATCCCCCACTTCTGACTGATTTTTCCCAATTTTTCGTTGATCTTTTTCCCCATTCCTCACCGATTTTTCCCCCATTTCTCTCTGATTTTTCCATCATTTTTCATGGTTTTTCCCCCCATTTCTCACTGATTTTACCCCCTTTCTCACTGATTTTATTAATGTTTGTATTTCTATTTCTATTTCTATTTTTATTTATTATTATTGTTTTGCATGTTTATGTTTATGTTTATGTTTATGTTTATGTTTATGTTTATGTTTATATCTATGCAGGTTAACGTTTGTGCATGTTTATGTCTATGTTTATATTTATGCATATTTATTTTTATGCCGGCGAACGCGGGCAGGCGTTTTATGTAAACGCCTATCCGCCGGGGTCCTAGAGAGGCCGCCATCTTGAGCGTGTCGGGACTCTCAAAATGGCGGCTCGGGCGGCACCCCGCCTGACCTGCCAAAAATGGCGGCAGAAAGGGCGGGAAAAAATCAGGACCCCGGTGTGTAGGCATAAGATGCCTGATTACATCGCCGACGCCGATCCGCTCGCCGACAATTTTCCCGGATGTTTCAGAGCGTGCCGACAACGGCCGCGCGGTCCCCGGTGCCGCGGGCGTGAGGGCGCCGGCGGGCGCGGGCAGGCGTTTTATGTAAACGCCTATCCGCCGGGGTCCTAGAGAGGCCGCCATCTTGAGTGTGTCCGCACTCTCAAAATGGCGGCTCGGGAGGCACTCCGCCTGACCTGCCAAAAATGGCGGCAGAAAGGGCGGGAAAAAATCAGGACCCCGGTGTGTAGGCATAAGATGCCTGATTACATCGCCGACGCCGATCCGCTCGCCGACAATTTTCCCGGACGTTTCAGAGCGTGCCGACAACGGCCGCGCGGTTCCCGGTGCCGCGGGCGTGAGGGCGCCGGCGGGCGCGGGCAGGCGTTTTATGTAAACGCCTATCCGCCGGGGTCCTAGAGAGGCCGCCATCTTGAGCGCTGCCGCAGGGCTGGGTCCCGGCCCGCGGGCCCTTCCGCCATCCTGAGAGGGGCACGGTGCAGTACCCGCCTGTGTCCACACGGCGGCAGCACTGCCGCCCAACTCAGCCCGGCACTGCCGCCCTGTCAGGGACAGACAGAGAAGGGAGAGAGTTCCAAGCACCAGAGTCCCCACCCGTCATAAAATCCTCTCAATGAACGCCCCAAAAAAACCCCGACCCAAACTAAAAATGCCCTGCCTCTGACCAAACGAAAAAAAAACCTTTTATATATATAAAGCATCTATTTTTTAATATTTAATTTCTAGTCATAATCTATACATATTTCATATATTCAATTTAATTGCTATTCTATTTATCATATATACAATATTATTTTATTATTCATTATATACATAGATTTATATTACTAATGTTATTTCTATTTTATCTATATCCATCTATATTTGGAGGTTCATAGTTTTTAATATTATTTCTTTAAAAGCTCTGCCTCTAACCAAATAGAAACAAAAAACTCGATTATTTTAAATTATATTTGAATATATTTTTCTATTTAGTTTTCATATTTATATCTGTAGATTTATATGTCTATATTGTGTATTCTATATTTATATACTATTTAATGTAGTTTTTACTAGTATATTAATATACTAGATGCTATTTACATTCTATTATAACATACTATTTAATATAACATATTAAAATCGATAAATTATTTATATTACATACTACATACATGTATTTTATATTTATATTTATTTCTATATATTTATACTTACATATATATATGCATATATAGTTATAATAATTTTATGTCAGTATCTATTTTTGCATATTTGTATATTTTTGCCTATATTATTTTCAAAAAACCCTCCTCTAACCAAATAAAAACCAATAAAACATTCCTTTTAAAGTCTGAATATTTATATATTTCTATTTTCATAACATAATATAATGTAATGTAATATATTTATATATTGGTTTCTTATATTTGCTTCTATATTTTTATTCTTTATCTTTTCTATTTACAGTATCTATAAAAAAACCCTACCTCTATCCAAACACAAGCCAATAAAACATTCCTTTTAGACTATATTTAGCTATTTTTTAAGGTTCTGTTTTTCATGCATTCTACACCCACCCCTCCCTCTCAATGTTCTGGCACCCACCATGACCCCCCCCCATGCCCGACTCACCTGCTCCTCCAGCGCAGCCCGGCTCCCTCTCCCAGGGACCTTGGGGTGCCCCAAACCACGTCGGAGCCCCCCTCAGCCTTTTTTCCTCACCCCAAAGAAGGCACAGAACGACTCCTTTAATGAAGTTGTTTTAACAATTGTAAGGCTAGAGCTTTTGGTATCCACTGCTTGCCATCCCTTGTAAACCAATTTTTTTCTTCTTTCTTCTGCAGCTTAATAAACCTCTTTTTTTCCCCATAGTTTTCCAAATGCATGTATTACCGCATATGCATATTTAGAATCAGTAAATATATTTAATGTCTTGTCCTGCTATAATTCACAGGCTCTCACAAGCGTGTGCAGCTCGGCTGTCTGAGCTGACCAGGTGGCTGGTAACCTCCCCCCTTCCTTTAATTGCTTTCCATTCACGATAGAGTATCCTGTAAATCATGAAGAATGGGGGGAAAAAATCAGTGAGAAATGGGGAAAAAAATCCCTGAAGAATGGGGGGAAAAATCAGTGAGAAATGGGGAAAAGTGGGGAAAAAATCCGTTAGAAATGGGTGGGGAAATTCCATGAAAAATGGCGAAAGAAATCAGTGAGAAATGGGGAAAAATGGGTAAAAAATCAGTGCGAAATGGGGGGGGGGGGGGGGGGGAATCAATGAGAAATCGGGGAAAAACATAAGTAAGAAACGGGGGGGAAAAGTCCATGAAAAATGGGGAAAAATCAGTGGGAAATGGGGATAAATCTGGAAAAAATCCATGAAAAATGGGGGAAAATATCAGTGAGAAATGGGGGAAAATGGGGAAAAAGTCAGTGAGAAATGGGGAAAAATCAGTGAAAAACGGGGGGAAAACTCCATGAAGAATGGGGAAAAAAATCAGTGAGAAATGGGGAAAAAAATCCCTGAAAAATGGGGGAAAATATCAGTGAGAAATGGGAAAAAATGGGGAAAAAAATCATTGATAAATCGGGGGAAAAATCAGTGTGAAAGGGGGGGGGAAAATCGGGATCGGGGACGTGGACCGGGACTGGGATCGGGGACCGGGACGGGGAAATGGGACAGGGACCGGGATCGCGGACGGGGACCTGGGACAGGGACCGGAACCGGGATCGGGGACGGGGACTGGAGACAGGGACCGGGACCGGGATTGGGGACTGGGACCAGGACCGTGATCGGGTTCCCGGACGGGGAACTGGGACTGGGACCAGGATCGGGGACCGGAACCGGGGACTGGGACCGGGACCAGGACTGGGGACGGGGACTGGGGACAGTGACCGGGACTGCAATCGGCACCGCCCCCCGAACCGCTCCCGGAACCGCTCCCCGGGCTACCCCGGCACGGCGACCGGGAACGCCCCCGGCACCGCCCCGGCACCGCCCCCGGTGCCGCCCCCGGCACTGCCCCGGCACCGCCCCGGGTAGCGCCCCCGGCACCGCCCCCGGGGCGGGCCGCCGAACGCACGCGATGACGCGCGGGGGGCGGGACGGCGCGGGGCGGTGACGCGCTTCATGCCAGGAGCAGGGCCGGGTGCGACGAAGACGGGAGCGGGCCGACCCGATACCGCGCGGGGCCGCGGGCCCGGCGGAGCCCGGCCCGCTGGGTAGGGGCCGCCAATGGCACCGGGGCTTCTGCTTCGGCTTCTGTCCGTGTCGGCGGGGAGGCCCCAGCCAGCGGTGCCCCTCTCCCTCGGCGACACGGGCGTGGAACTCGGCATCGGGCGCTGCATCGCCGCGGACAGCAGGGGGCGCACGGGTACCGATACTGCCATGGGGCCCGGCGCTGCTCTCCTGCTCCGCCGCCAGGCGGCGCTGCGCTGCCGTCCTGCCGCGCCTCCGGGCACGCTCGGTTTCCTCGGGACCCCGGGCCCCGCCTGTCCCGCCGCTGCGGAGGCGGGGGATGCTTTATGGGACTGCCCGAGCTGGCAGTGCCGGGTCTGGGGCGTTGGGGCGCGCCTTGGGGGGCTGCGGGTGCGCTCGTTTCCTCTTCTGCATGGCCTTCTGTGTGAGCATCTCTCGTTGCGACTGCTCTTGGAGAGTCAAACCCCTCCTCCTAAGTGGTCTCAGGAGCCTGGCAGGGTGAGTTTTGTTTCACAGGGGAAAGGGCCACTGGTCGTGTCCAGAGACCTGTGCACCCAGCCAGGTTTCTGCCTGATAAAATTCCAAATGGATGAGGATTTCTCCCAGCCCCAAGCTGCCCCCACCTGTAACCCTGGCTGCCTTTGGGGTGCCCAAAGCCTCCTCTGTGCAGATCTCAGGAACCTGGGAGGGGTGAACAATGTTGCACAGGGAAAAACCCCACAGATTTTATCTCCGGGCCTGGGGCCAGGAGCAGGCATTTGCGTGCTATAATTCCAGAAGGAGCACGGTGTCTCCCAGACCCAAGCCGCATCCAGCTGTGACCCAGCTGCTCTTGGAGTGCCAAAAGCCTCCTCGTAGCTGATCTCAGGAACCCTGGAAGGGTGAGTTTGGTTTCACAGGGAAAAGGCCTCAGTTTGTGTCCAGAGATCAAATAAGGGACTCTGCTTTTCCTCTAGTTCTCCTTCCTGTTTTCACCTGGGCTAGAAGGATGGGCATGGCCTGTATTTCTCATATCAAAGTGATGTTACTAAATTTGTCCAGAAGTTCTGATTATTATTTTTATTAGTAGTAGTAATTTTCTGATAGAAAACACTCTCATTTTGCCTTTCCCACGTTGTTTCCAGGTGCTGCCCAGGATGGACATCTGTGGTCTCAGACAGTGATTCCCGAGGAGCAAGGAAAGCCTTTTCCTCACCTGCACAGTTCAGGTGGATGGGACAGAATTGGTGTGGCCTGACAAGGCAGGAAAAGCTGTCTGTGTTCTGGAGTGCCTTGAAAGCTTTCTCCATCAGGTTTGGAAGGGGTTTCTCTTTGGGATTTCTTGTGATGCAGCACCACGGGTATCCCTTTGTGCCAAGTCCAGTGCTAAAGGATTGAAGAACTGACAAGTGGGGTCTGGGATGAAAATGCCTCTAATAAAATTAAGCAAAGAATACAATAAGAGAAATGAGCATCCTTTTAATAGTTAGGAATAAAAATGCTGGAAAAGGGCACTCTGAATTGGTGTCACTTGTCATGGATAAAACCCCAGAGTGAGGAATCAGAGCAGAAGTTGAGAGCTGGAATCCTTCTGCAGTCGACTTAATTTTCTTTTCCTCCTCTCTTTCAGGACAGGAAGAATCACGACTCTCCTGGCATCTTTGCCAAGAGCTGTGGTGTTTGATCAGCCAAAGCCCAGAGGCTTCAGCACCAGAGGTCTGAGCCTGGAGGGCTCCTGGTGCTGCCCGTGCTGTGGGCTATGTCAGAGGATGCAGGGTTCCTCTTTGCCTCCCTGCTGGGATTAACTGCCATGGGAATGTGGGATCTGGTGAAACTCCAGCTCTCCTGGTGTTCAGGGGAGCAAGGTCTGAGCGACTCCTCTCTGGGGATGTGCGGTGAAGGACTGAATAGTGTGGAAGGAGAGTATTTATAAACTGTATCACTGTTTCTCCCAAAATTGGGGTGGAGCGGTGATGGGGGCGGTTGGGTTTGGTCTGGGCCGGTTATTCTTTGTGCAATTTTTAAATTCTCTTGTATGATTTACTGTCCGGTATCTTTCTAACAAAAGCTGACATAAATTTAGATTAAGGATTAGAACTTGGCTCCATTCATTGCAAACATTTGACAAGGCTGGAGGACTGGGGTGGTGACTGCTCTCAGGAAAGGTTACTTATTAATACTGTGTCAGATTTCCCGCAGTGACTGTCAGGCCTGCATGGCTGTGAGTTCGTGCTCTTCTCACTGGGGAAATAAGTTCAGGAAAATTAGAAATGTTAGGAAAATCCAGCCAAAAATTCCACCTCTGTACCCCCTAAGTTTTCCCAGTTTTTCCCAGCTAGGAGCTGCACAGAAGTCAGGCAGGGGAAGTGACAACAGGGAACAGCTGAAAAATTCAAAGGCACAAAGAGGAAAGGGGAAAGGTTTCAGAAAACAATTCTATGGTCTAAGAATAATTTCTGATTCCCTACTGAGAAGAACACGAACTCACAGCCATTCAGGCCTGACAGTCCCCTGCAGTGAGAGCTCAGCACACATCCACAGAGGCAAGTCCAGCATCTTAAATGAAAAAATAAAAATAAAAACCAGAAGAAAAAGGTGATTTCTTTTGCTTCAGAGTTATTTCAAGTTCTTAAAGCCCAAGCAACATTTGCTCTTGATTTTGGTTGGGTGAATCATGAGCAGTGGGCACGGGTCATGCCATTCATTGAGCAGAAAACCCGGGGTCATTTAGAGGGGACACAAGAACTGTTTGTGTAGCGACCTCGGGCTGCAGAGGGGCAGGAGAAAGGCCAAGGGAGCTCCCTGGGGCCACCAGGGCCTGTGGGGAACAGAATGGACGCTTGGATGACCAGTGGAGGTGAGGAGTGGATCTGAGTTCATCTACAGGGAAATAAGGAGGGGATACTCTGGAGTGAAAGCTGAGGTGATGAGTTCACCACCTGGGCACGAGTTGTGTTTGCACAAAGTGGGAACAGAGGTGAAGGTCAATCCAAAGTCGATCCTGCTTGACCTCTGAATTCCAGGATAAGTTTTACAAGCTGCCAAATGAGGGAGTAAAAATACACAAAAATGAAACCGAGAGCATTCATGAGGTTCCTGGGAGTCCATTACACTGTTGTCATAGAATTCTTAATGAGTTTTGAGCTTTTAATGACAACAATTCAGTACTTTCTTTGGATTATTCACTGTGTAGGATTTGGGGTTTATCTGGATTTTAAAGGCGTCGTGGTGGCCCTGACACTGCTCAGGAGCTGGTAGGAAAAGCAGGGTCAGAGCTCCTGGCAGGCACAGGGTGTTTTTCCCAGAGTGGACTGTGGAGGAATTGTTTGGGCCTTGGATTGTCCCTCTGGGTGATGCCAGTTGCTGTGATTTGTGTAATTCCATACATTTAACTCCCAATACTTCCCAGCCCAGGAGCTTGAGCTGACAGGGCAGCACACAGATTGTTCTCTGTGCTGTGCCCCGATTTGGGGTTGGCTGTCAGCTTTGCTAGCTCCCGTGAATTATGCCCATAGCCCGAATTCCCTGCTCAATTCCCACTGCCATAACCTCACAGCGCCTCATGGAGTGGGGATATACTGTGGCAGGAAGCTCAGCAGCATCGGCACAGGGACAGGTGTATATTCCAAAGAATTTGCTGTTTCAAACCCTCATCCCCCAGCCCCGCCGATGTCCCTGGGGGGCACTTGACAGAGTTACCTGGATTTCAGCTGATTTCACCCCCCGAGCTCGGGCTCCAGGTGATCTTTTCAAGCAGGAGAAGGCAGGGGGCGGAGGCGCTCCTGGCCCGTGCCGAGGCAGTCCCTGGGGCCACGAGAGGACATGTCTCCCTGCAGAATTTCAGTTCTTTCCAGAGCCTCAGCAGTGACAGAGGAAAAAGAGGAAGATGAGGAGGAGGAAGAAGGGGGAGAGGGTTTGAGAGGAGGGGAAGCCCAAATCCGTGCTGTGTGCGGAGCTCCGACAGCACGCTGCAGCCCGCAGCTCAGTGTGAGCACGGGGCAGAGGAGGCGATTTCTGGGCATTCAATCACCCTGAGCGGGCCCGGCACCGCCCCTGCAGCACCGTCCCCAGCACAGCTCGGTACCGCTCCGGGATCACCCGGCCCCGCCCCCGGTCCCGCCTGGGACCACTGGGGACCGCCCCTAAAGCACCGCCCCGGCCCCGCCCGGTCCCGTCCCCGGGACCTCCGTGCCCCGCCTCGCCAAGCCCCGGCTCCGCCCCGAGCCTGCCCGGGCTGCGCCGGCACCATCGCTGGCGGCCCCGCCCCTCTTCCCCGGGCCGAAGCGGGCTGAAGGAGATGTCCGCACGATTGGAAACGCCGCCGAAAATCGCACCCGTGGGATCGGTGTCGGCGTCGTGCGCAGGCATCCCACTAGAGCGAGCGGGCTCCTTGCTGTGCCACCCTTCTTTTGCAGCCAGAGTTAGAAGGTCGGGGAGCGACACCCGAGCCGCCATCTTGGGAGAGGCACGCGCGCAGTACCGCGCTCTGCCCACAGGGTGGCGCTTGGGAGACAGGCAAGGGATGGAATCAAGGAGTGTCCCAATCCTTGAGGAAATCCCCCGGAATGAACGCCCCAAAAAACCCCGACCAGAACTGAGAAACCTCCTGCCTCTGTACGAGTGCAAAGGGTGTGCAAGGAGTGTGCAAATAGTGTGCATTAGCAATCGATCGGCAGGCATTGGAAAGCGATCGCCGATCTAATCGATCGGCAGGCGCGATCAATCGATCGCCGATCTAATCGATCGGCAGGCATTAGCAATCGATCGCCGATCTAATCGATCGGCAGGCGCGATCAATCGATCGCCGATCTAATCGATCGGCAGGCATTAGCAATCGATCGCCGATCTAATCGATCGGCAGGCGCGATCAATCGATCGCCGATCTAATCGATCGGCAGGCATTAGCAATCGATCGCCGATCTAATCGATCGGCAGGCGCGATCAATCGATCGCCGATCTAATCGATCGGCAGGCATTAGCAATCGATCGCCGATCTAATCGATCGGCAGGCGCCATCAATCGATCGCCGATCTAATCGATCGGCAGGCATTAGCAATCGATCGCCGATCTAATCGATCGGCAGGCGCGATCAATCGATCGCCGATCTAATCGATCGGCAGGCATTAGCAATCGGTCGCCGATCTAATCGATCGGTAGTCGTGATCAATCGATCGCCGATCTAATCGATCGGCACGCATTAGCTATCGATCGCCGATCTGATTTTTCCCGCCATTTTTCATGGATTTTTTTCCCCCATTTCTTACTGATTTTTCCCCAATTTTTCATGCATTTTTTCCCGCAATTTTCGTGGATATTTTCCCATATTTTCCCCATTTCTCACTGATTTTTTTCCCCCATTTCTCAATGATTTGTTTCCCCAATTTATCAAAGATTTTTTTTCCCCATTTCACCATGATGTTTCCCCCATTTCTCACTGATTTTTTCCCCCATTTCTCACTGATTTTTTCCCCCCATTTTTCCATGGATATTTCCCGATTTTCCCCCCCATTGCTCACTGATTTTTGCCCCCATTTCTCTCTGAATTTTCCCCCCATTTTCCATGCATTTTTCCCCCCATTAATCACTGATTTTTTTCCCCATTTATCACTGATATTTGCCCCCATTTCTCTCTGAATTTTTCCTTCCATTTTTCATGCATTTTTCCGCCCATTAATCACTGATTTTCTCCCCATTTATCACTGATTATTGCCCCCATTTTTCACTTATTTTTTCCCCACAGCATCGGCCACCACAGCACGAGCAACAACAGCTCGCTCTGTTCCCGCCATTGCCCATGGATTGTTTGCCTGTTTTCCATGGATTTTTTCCCCATTTCTCACTGATTTCCCCCCCCCCCCCATTTCTCACTGAATATTCCCCCATTTTTCATCGACTTTTCCCCCATTTACCACTGATTTTTCCCCCATTTCTCGCTGATTTTGTCCCAAATTTTCCCCCATTTCTCATTGATTTTTTTCCCTGTTTCTCACTGATTTTTCCCCCCATTTCTTAATGACTTTTCCCGCCATTCGTCACGGATTTTTTCCCCCATTTCTCAATTATTTTTTCCCCATTTCTCAATTATTTTTCCCCCACTTTTCCCCGTTTCTCACTGATTTATTCCCCCATTTTTCATGGATTTTTTTTCCCCATTTTTCAAAGATTCCCCCCCCGTTTTTCACTGATTTTTCTCCATTTCTCACTGATTTTCCCACCATTTTTCATGTGGTTTTTTTCCATTTCTCACTGATGTTTTACCCCATTCTTATTCCCATTCTCATAGCTCTATTTTATATTTATACATATTCTTATATTTGCATTATTTCTGTTATACACTAGATTTTTCATAGATATTTGCTACTTATATTTCATTATATTTTACATGTATACCAATCTAGTTCTATTCTTTATATTTTATTTTTATATTAGCTATAAAAACCGTGCCTCTACCCAAATAAAAAGCATTTAAACATTCCTTTTAGACTATATTTAGGTATTTTTTATGGTTCTGTTTTTCATGCATTCTACACCCACCCCTCCCTGTCAATGTTCTGGCACCCAGCATGACCCCCCCCCCCCCCCCCCCCCCCCCCCCCATGCCCGACTCACCTGCTCCTCCAGCGCAGCCCGGCTCCCTTTCCCAGGGACCTTGGGGTGCCCCAAACCACGTCGGAGCCCCCAGTCTCCACACCCTCCCCCTCCGTAGGGAACGGGAATGGGATGGGGAGCACACAGGACAAGAAAGGAACACAAAAGACACACTGGACAGAGAGAAGAAAAGGGCTGGAAGCTGGATATGAGGATGAAAGTGGAGCAGCAACAAACCTCAGGACTCTTGACTAGAGAGTGTGGCTGCTGAACGTCTCAAAAAAAACCCCCCAGCTCCAACACAACATGCTGTGCTCACGGCTCGGCCTGGGACTCATCAGTGAACATCTCTCTCTTGCCAGGGCCATAAAGCCCCCGAGAAAACACGAGGTGAGGTTGATGTGCTCCGGCTTTGCTCCTGCTCAGCCCTAACCCCAGCCCCTGCTGCCAGTGAGCACCCTGATCTCTGAACCTCTTCTCAGCTTGTTTGTACGCTTCCAAATTCCTTCCTCTTTCTTCAAGCTTCATCTGTTTCCTGGCATTGGGAGAATGACAAGTGTTTAGCACAGCGCAATGAATACAACAGTCTCATTTTCAGAAGACACAACTGAACGAGAACCGACAGCAGCACTGCTTCGAGACAATCTGGGCACACGTTTCCCTTCCAGCAATCTGAGTGTTCTTTTGTGTCACGCCTGAAATCCTGAAAATGGTTTTTTGAGAAAAATTATCCATAACTAGAAAACAATCAAACCAAATAAATAGAACCCCTAGGATATAATAACAGCCCATATACTACAACACTCCAATTCTAATATTAATAAGAAAACAGAAATTAGCTACACAGCATTACCTCAAACAAACACTACATACTGGCAAGAATCAAAGCCACCACAAAATAATTCAAAAACTACCCTATGCCTTATGCTACAGGCTAGAACGCCATCGGCAACCCTTATCAAGGTATCCTTTAAAAACAACGCCCCACCAAAAACAAAAACAACACAAAACGCCATTCAAGAACTCCCTTATCAACACCTGAATGAAAAAACATGGCATTAGATAAATAGACCATAGCCCTTATCATACACCATCTACAAACAAAATAAAGCTATACCATACATCCTCGAAAACCACCTTCAAAGCACGACATTAGAAAAAAAAACTTTCCAGAATTAAAAGCTGTATCTAACAAAAGCCGTCTGATAAAATTAACAACCAAGCCCCCACCATCAGAGCTGCCCCTACTAAACTCCCCATCGTACATATGAAAAATCAGTTTTAAAAACCTACTTCAATTCATTCTGCCTCAAATACAAAGCCATCCAGAAAGTTACCTTCACTCAAAAACAAAAGCGCACGTAGTAAATAACATTAAAAAATAAATCAGCACACTACACACCACAAGCATAAAATATTGAATTAAAACCAAAAATACCCCTAGTCATTAAAGAGCCCAGCCGCAAGCTATATTTAACTATAACTTCGTGCAAACGTACACATATCATTAAAATAGATTTCTTTCAGAATACAACTGATGATCTAAAATAGTAAAATGTCCGAGAACGATATTATAATAGGATATCCTCGATCATCCTCCCGCAAATTCTCTCCACTGTATTGTCCGACACACACCAGAAAAAAAATCCAGTTTTTACTTTTTTCAGCTAACTTCTCATTTATTAGCTGAGAGGAATGTTGAATTTGTCTTTACAAATGAGCTGTGGATCAGCCTGTAGATAAGGCTAGCACTGAGAGATAAAAGAAACAATGGGATGGATTCCACTGATTGATGAATGGAAAGAGATATTTGCCTTTACAAACAAACTGCAGGGCTGCTGATAAATGAAATTGGATATCGAAAGATGAAAGAAGCAACGGGGGGAAACTATGAATTCTATAAGAATTAAAAATTAAAAGGGAGGGTTATACATTAGAGGGGAATTTCAGGTATCAGGCGTTCCGGGAAGTCTGTGCCTCTCAAGTACCTCAGCCAATGGGAAAAGAGAGAGGGAAATGCGGCCGGGAAAATAGGATAAAAAGGAGGCTGCGTCCTCCAAAAATTTGAGAGATCCCAGGGGAATGTCCCATGGCCTCTCCCTTTATTCGAATAAAGCAAAAAGGACTCCTCTGTTTCCTTTTTGGACATAAACCGCTGGTGTTTGTGGATTAATTTTCCTGACATTTAGCAACATATTGTTAAAAAAAAAAAAAAAAAAAAAAAAAAAAGTGATCCAGAAGAGGGCAACATTGACAGCCATTCCAAGACAGGATGAACAAATGCTTTCACATTGACAGAGGATGCTGCGATGTTCTGAGAACAGAAGATAGAATAAAATAAAGGAAGGTGATGTTACAAGACAGAAAAGGGTAAAATAAAAGGAGTACCTGAGACTGGGGGGCGGGGGGGAAGAAAATGGGGAAATATTAATTGCTACACACTAGGTACAAATGCTTTTTACAAGTAATTTATGAGAAGCAAGCTAAAAGCGTCTTACTGCTGCTAGTGATATCATGCTCCAAGCTCTGCTAATAATTCCTATTTCTAGCAATAGTTAAATTGAACTTACTACATTCCAACTATTTTTCTGCTTGTTTAGATGGCAGATCCGTTTGGAACACACCTTAGTATAGCAAATTCTATGCCCAGGTAGGGACCTCTCAGTTCTTCCATAAAACATTTTCTTCTGCATTATGGCAAGCCTTTGTTTTAGCTTGACAGCTTTCTTGAAACTTAAATTTACGCATGTATCCAAAGACATTTGCAATTCCAGAAATTGGTAGGCACATAATATGGAAAGTAGATAACATTCTCGAGAGGGAGTTGCTTTGTTACTGAGGGGATGAAAAGCAAGGCTAGAGCTAGTAGAACTACCCAAGAAATTGGACTTAACGCAGCTTTTACAAGGCTCAAAGTAGCCATACCGAGATGTTTGAGCTAAAAGCCCCAGTTACCAGACTTACAGGCCTAATAGTTATCACCACACCACATTCCCTGGTTGCAGTATTTTTAACAGCAGTGCAGAACGCTACTGAAAATTATTTTTAGGTTGAATTGTTCTCTCCCCTCACTGCCTGTGTAGCTGTTAGAGGCTTCCAGGAGGCTGGGGAAGCAGACTGCTGGTTTCACTTCCAGACACGTCACTTCCATGGTCTGCTGGAGGGCACTTTGAAGCCCGTGGCCTTTTCTTGCTCTATTGTATCTGACAACTTTCCTCCCCCACGTCTGTTTTTTAGCGGGCAGCATTTTTGGAGGGCCAGTCAAAGACCTCAGGCTCCGAGAGAATTCGTCTGCTTTGCTCTGTTTATGTGTGCAACAGATGGGAGCAGCAACTAAGTCAAGTAGTAACTTCTGAGCTGCCCAGTTATCAGTAAACCAAAATATTCTTTTGTGACTCTCGCCAGACGAACATATCATCCTATCCGAGTCACACACTGCCCCTCTGGCATTTTCCAGTCAGACAAAGAATTCCTGGCCCCTTCCTTGCATGAACCTCAGCTCTCCACCTTGTTCCAGAAAGAGTTCTAGATCCAAGGCCCAGTGAGCCAGCTACCCTTTGCTGCCCTGAGCAGTATGGAAACAGCCAAGCCCCAGCCCTGCAGCCCTGCCTAACTCGCCTTTGCCTCCCAAACCTGAACCTTTTCCTTGGCTGTGGCATCCTCACTCATGCAATCCTGAAGACAAAAATCTGATTTGGCAGGTGAGGCCGTTTCTAACGCAAAAGCTTCACCAAGGTTTCTCTTCCAACTTCAGCCTTAAACAGTCCTGTCCTCCTCAGACAGCCCCCACCTCCAGCCTTTAGCTGTAAATACTTACTGGTTTATAGCTAATGCTTGCCACCCCTCAAAATTAAGTCTTTTGATATGCATTTACATCCCTCCCTAACCATGTCCTCATCACCCTTCCCAAACTCAGCCTCATCTCCAGGCCTAGAACCTCTCCCTAGGTGAGGGACTGTCCTCGGGTAGGAGTGCTGACAGACCTGTGCATGAGCCCAGCTGCATAGCCCGTGCTAATCCCAGCCCAGCTCTAGCCTTTAAACCCACTGGGGCTTTGGTACTGGAGGCCCAGTTACAGTAACCCCTGTGGCCGTTCCGCTTCCAGGCCATCTGTGAGTTGTGATCCCCCACCCTACACCACTTTGGTGAGAAATGCATTCCTTTCTTACAATAAAGTTTTCATTTTATGTCTAAATTCAAGCATTCCGAGAAAACGTGTAGCAATTATATCAAGACAGACATGACAGGCACCAACATTAGTCTTTCATTACACACTTTTCACGCCTTCTCTCCACAGATTTCTTTGAGGCAACTCTGACTCCTTTTCTCACAGGCAGCTCCACACAGCACCGACTCCTCCTCTCCTCTGTACGACTGGCTAAACCCCAGCCTGTCCCTTCCCCAGCCACCTGAGCCTGTCTGTCCCACACACAGCATCCTCTCACCTTGTCCATCCCTTGCACGGCCACGTGTCCCTTCCTCCTCGCAGCACAGCCAGCAGGCTCCAGCCCACACTGCAGCAGGCTCTGCACCTCCAGCTGGAGCTGTGCTTAGTGAAACTGGCAGCCAGCTGACCCACGCTTTTATAACAACCAGCCTCACTGGGCAGGCAAGGCTGTTTCCACTCCTTGCTAGTCAGTACAGCTGTAACTCGTTGGCAACTAGTGCCTTCTGCACTATCCTTACAAACTATTCTCCTACAGAAATGGACCGGAATTCCGCGGGGATTTTCCGGGGATTCCGGGGGGATTTTCTGGGGATTCCGGGAGGATTTTGTCGGGAATTCCGGGGGGATTTTGTCGGGGATTCCGGGGGGAATTTCTGGGGGATTCCGGGGGGATTTTATCGGGGATTCCTGGGGGATATTCCCGGGGATTCCGGGGGGATTTTATCGGGGATTCTGGGCATATTTTCTCGCGGATTCCGGGGGGATTTTCTCAGGGATTCCGGGGAGATTTTATCGGGGATTCCGGGGGGATTTTTCCCGGGAAATGCGGGGGGCTTTTTCCCCGCGATTCCAGGGGGATTTTCCAGGGGATTCCAGAGGGATTTTATCGGGGATACCTGGGGGATTTTCCAGGGGATTCCGGGGGGATTTTCACGGGGATTCCGGGGGGATTTTCACTGGGATTCCGGGGCGATTTTCTCAGGGAATTCCGGGGGATTTTCTCGGGAATTCCGGGAGGATTTTCCCGAGTATTCCGGGGGGATTTTCCCGAGTATTCCGGGGGGATATTTTCGGGGAGTCCGGGGGGATTTTCCCGGGGATTCCGAGGGGATATTCCCGGGGAATTCCGGGGGGATTTTCTCCGCGATTCCGGGGGGATTTTCCAGGGGTTTCAGCGAGGAATTTCCCGGGGAATTCCCGGTGGATTTTCCAGGGGATTCCGGGTGGATTTTCTCGGGGATTCCGGGGGGATTTTCCCGAGTATTCCGGGGGGAATTTTTCGGGGAGTCCGGAGGGATTTTCCCGGGGTATCCGGGGTGATTTTACGAGGAATTCCGGGGGGATTTTCCCGAGTGTTCCGGGGGGATTTCCTCGGGGATTACGGGATGATTTTCTCGGGCAATTCCGGGGGATGTTCTCGGGTATTCCGGGGCCATTATCTCGGTGATTCCGGGGAGATTTTCTCGGGGATTCCGAGATTATTTTCCCGGGGAATTCATGGGGATTTTCCCGGGGATTCCGGGGGGATATTCGCGGGGATTCCGGGGGATTTTCTCGGAGATTCCGGGGGGATTTTCATGGGGATTCCGGGGTATTTTCTCCTGGATTCCGGGGAATTTTCCGTGGATTCCTGGGGGATTTTGCCGAGTATTTCGGGAGAATTTTCTCGGGGATTCCGGGGTGATTTTCCCGGGAAATTCCGGGGGATTTTCTCGGGGATTCCGGGGGATTTTTTCGGGGAGTCCGGAGGGATTTTCCCGGGGATTCCGGGGGGATTTTACGAGGAATTCCGGGGGGGTTTTCTCGGCGATACCGGGGGGATATTCTCGGGGATTCCGGGATGATTTTCCCGGGGAATTCCAGGGGATTATTCCGGCGATTCCGGGGGGATTTTCTCGGGGATTCCGGGGGGATTATCCCGGGGAATTCTAGGGGATTTTCTCGGGGATTCCGGGGGGATTTTCCCGGGGAATTCCGGGGGGATTTTCTCGGGGAGTCCGGGGAGATTTGCCCGGGGATTCCGAGGGATTTTCAGGGGAATCCGGGGGGATTTTCTCGGGGATTCAGGGGGGTTTTTCTCGGGGATTCAGGGGGGATTTTCCAGGGGATTCCGGGGGGATTTTCTCGCGTATTCCCGGGGCATTTTCCTGGAGATTCCAGGGGGATTTTATCGGGGATTCCGGGGGGATTATCCAGGGGATTCCGGGGGGTTTTTCCAGGGGATTCCGGGCATATTTTCCCGAGTATTACGGGCGAATTTTCTCGGGGATTCCGGGGAGATTTTCTTGGGGATTCCGGGGGGGCTTTCACAGGGATTTCTGGGGGATTTTCGCGTGGATTCCGGGGGGATTTTCTCGCGGATTCCGGGGGCTATTTTCCCGGGGATTCCGGGGGAAATTTCTCGGGGAGTCCGGGGGGATTTTCTAGGGGAATTCCGGGGGATTTTCTCGGGGATTCTGGGGGGATTTTCCCGGCGATTCCGGGTTGATTTTCCCGGGGACTCCGGGGGATTTTCTCGGGGATTTCTGGAGGATTTTCCCGGGGATTCCGGGCGGATTTTCTCGTGGATTCCGGGAGGATTTTCTCTTGGATTCCGGGAGGATTTTCCCGGGGAATTCCGAGGGATATTCAGGGGAATCCGGGGGGATTTTCTCGGGGATTCCGGGGGGATTTTCTCGGGGATTCAGGGGGGATTTTCCACGGGATTCCGGGGGGATTTTCTCGGGGATTCCGGGGAGATTTTCTCACGTATTCCCGGGGCATTTTCCTGGAGATTCCAGGGGGATTTTATCGGGGATTCCGGGGGGATTATCCAGGGGATTCCGGGGGGATATTGCAGAGTATTCCGGGGGGATTTTCTGGGGGATTCCGGGGGGATTTTCTCGGGGATTCCTAGGGGATTTTCCAGGGGATTCCGGGGTGATTATCCCGGGGATTTTCCTGGGGGATTTTCCCGGGGATTCCGGGGGATTTTCTCGGGGATTCCGGGTTGATTTTCCCGGGGAATTCCGAGGGATTTTCTCGGGGATTCCGGGGGAATCTTCCAGGGGATTCGGGGCGGATTTTCTCGGGGATTCCGGGGAGATTATCCCGGGGATTTCGGGGAGATTTTCTGGGGGATTCCTGGGGGATTTTCTCGGGGATAGCGGACGGATTATCACGGGGATTCCGGGATGAGTTTCTCGGGGAATTCAGGGGGATTTTCCAGGGGATTCCGGGGGGATTTTCCCGGGGAATTCCGGGGGATTTTCTCGGGGATTCCGGGGGGTTTTTCCCGGGGATTCCCGGGGATTTTCTCTCGGATTTTTTCCCCAATTTTTCAAGCATTTTTTCCCGCAATTTTCCTGGATTTTTCCCAAATTTTCCCCATTTCTCACTGATTATTTTCCCCATTTCTCAATGATTTTTGCCCCAATTTATTAAAGATTTTTTTTCCCCATTTCTCACTGATGTTTTTCCCCATTTTCCCCCCATTTCTCACTGATTTTTATCCCCCATTTTTCAATGATTTTTCCCCATTTCTCTCTGATTTTTGCCCCATTTCACCATGATGTTTTCCCCATTTCTCACTGATTTTTCCGTTGATTTTTCATGGATTTTTCCACCCATTTTTCGTGGATTTTTTCCCCATTTTTCCCCATTTCTCACTGATTTTTTCCCCCATTTATCACTCCTTTTTCCCCATTTTTCCCCATTTCTCACTGATTTTTTCCGCCATTTTTCATTGATTTTTTCCGCCATTTTTCATGGATGTTTCCCCCAATTTTCATGGATATTTCCTGATTTTCCCCCCCATTTCTCACTGATATTTGCCCCCATTTCTCTCTGAATTATTCCCCCCATTTTTCATGCATTTTCCCGCCCATTAATCACTGATTTTTTCCCCATTTCTCACCGACTTTTCCCCCCATTTCTCACTGATTTTTATCCCCCACTTCTGACTGATTTTTCCCAATTTTTCGTTGATCTTTTTCCCCATTCCTCACCGATTTTTCCCCCATTTCTCTCTGATTTTTCCATCATTTTTCATGGGTTTTCCCCCCCATTTCTCACTGATTTTACCCCCTTTCTCACTGATTTTATTAATGTTTGTATTTCTATTTCTATTTCTATTTATTATTATTGTTTTGCATGTTTATGTTTATGTTTATGTTTATGTTTATGTTTATGTTTATGTTTATGTTTATGTTTATGTTTATATCTATGCAGGTTAACGTTTGTGCATGTTTATGTCTATGTTTATATTTATGCATATTTATTTTTATGCCGGCGAACGCGGGCAGGCGTTTTATGTAAACGCCTATCCGCCGGGGTCCTAGAGAGGCCGCCATCTTGAGCGTGTCGGGACTCTCAAAATGGCGCCTCGGGCGGCACCCCGGCTGACCTGCCAAAAATGGCGGCAGAAAGGGCGGGAAAAAATCAGGACCCCGGTGTGTAGGCATAAGATGCCTGATTACATCGCCGACGCCGATCCGCTCGCCGACAATTTTCCCGGACGTGTCAGAGCGTGCCGACAACGGCCGCGCGGTCCCCGGTGCCGCGGGCGTGAGGGCGCCGGCGGGCGCGGACAGGCGTTTTATGTAAACGCCTATCCGCCGGGGTCCTAGAGAGGCCGCCATCTTGAGTGTGTCCGCACTCTCAAAATGGCGTCTCGGGCGGCACCCCGGCTGACCTGCCAAAAATGGCGGCAGAAAGGGCGGGAAAAAATCAGGACCCCGGTGTGTAGGCATAAGATGCCTGATTAAATCGCCGACGCCGATCCGCTCGCCGACAATTTTCCCGGACGTGTCAGAGCGTGCCGACAACGGCCGCGCGGTCCGCGGTGCCGCGGGCGTGAGGGCGCCGGCGGGCGCGGACAGGCGTTTTATGTAAACGCCTATCCGCCGGGGTCCTAGAGAGGCCGCCATCTTGAGCGCTGCCGCAGGGCTGGGTCCCGGCCCGCGGGCCCTTCCGCCATCCTGAGATGGGCACGGTGCAGTACCCTCCCGTGTCCACACGGCGGCAGCACTGCCGCCCAACTCAGCCCGGCACTGCCGCCCTGTCAGGGACAGACAGAGAAGGGAGAGAGTTCCAAGCACCAGAGTCCCCACCCGTCATAAAATCCTCTCAATGAACGCCCCAAAAAAACCCCGACCCAAACTAAAAATGCCCTGCCTCTGACCAAATGAAAAAAAAAACCTTTTCTATATAGAAATCATCTATTTTTTAATATTTAATTTATAGTCATAATCTAGACATATTTCATATATTCAATTTAATTGCTATTCTATTTATCATATATACAATATTATTTTATTATTCATTATATACATAGATTTATATTACTAATGTTATTTCTATTTTATCTATATCCATCTATATTTGGAGGTTCATAGTTTTTAATATTATTTCTTTAAAAGCTCTGCCTCTAACCAAATAGAAACAAAAAACTCGATTATTTTAAATTATATTTGAATATATTTTTCTATTTAGTTTTCATATTTATATCTGTAGATTTATATGTCTATATTGTGTATTCTATATTTATATACTATTTAATGTACTTTTTACTAGTATATTAATATACTAGATGCTATTTACATTCTATTATAACATACTATTTAATAGAACATATTAAAATCGATAAATTATTTATATTACATACTACATACATGTATTTTATATTTATATTTATTTCTATATATTTATACTTACATATATATATGCATATATAGTTATCATCATTTTATGTCAGTATCTATTTTTGCATATTTGTATATTTTTGCCTATATTATTTTCAAAAAACCCTCCTCTAACCAAATAAAAACCAATAAAACATTCCTTTTAAAGTCTGAATATTTATATATTTCTATTTTCATAACATAATATAATGTAATGTAATATATTTATATATTGGTTTCTTATATTTGCTTCTATATTTTTATTCTTTATCTTTTCTATTTACAGTATCTATAAAAAAACCCTACCTCTATCCAAACACAAGCCAATAAAACATTCCTTTTAGACTATATTTAGCTATTTTTTAAGGTTCTGTTTTTCATGCATTCTACACCCACCCCTCCCTCTCAATGTTCTGGCACCCACCATGACCCCCCGCCATGCCCGACTCACCTGCTCCTCCAGCGCAGCCCGGCTCCCTCTCCCAGGGACCTTGGGGTGCCCCAAACCACGTCGGAGCCCCCCTCAGCCTTTTTTCCTCACCCCAAAGAAGGCACAGAACGACTCCTTTAATGAAGTTGTTTTAACAATTGTAAGGCTAGAGCTTTTGGTATCCACTGCTTGCCATCCCTTGTAAACCAATTTTTTTCTTCTTTCTTCTGCAGCTTAATAAACCTCTTTTTTTCCCCATAGTTTTCCAAATGCATGTATTACCGCATATGCATATTTAGAATCAGTAAATATATTTAATGTCTTGTCCTGCTATAATTCACAGGCTCTCACAAGCGTGTGCAGCTCTGCTGTCTGAGCTGACCAGGTGGCTGGTAACCTCCCCCCTTCCTTTAATTGCTTTCCATTCACGATAGAGTATCCTGTAAATCATGAAGAATGGGGGGAAAAATCAGTGAGAAATGGGGAAAAAAATCCCTGAAGAATGGGGGGAAAAATCAGTGAGAAATGGGGAAAAGTGGGGAAAAAATCCGTGAGAAATGGGTGGGGAAATTCCATGAAAAATGGCGAAAGAAATCAGTGAGAAATGGGGAAAAATGGGTAAAAAATCAGTGCGAAATGGGGGGGGGGGGAAATCAATGAGAAATCGGGGAAAAACATAAGTAAGAAACGGGGGGGAAAAGTCCATGAAAAATGGGGAAAAATCAGTGGGAAATGGGGATAAATCTGGAAAAAATCCATGAAAAATGGGGGAAAATATCAGTGAGAAATGGGGGAAAATGGGGAAAAAGTCAGTGAGAAATGGGGAAAAATCAGTGAAAAACGGGGGCAAAACTCCATGAAGAATGGGGAAAAAAATCAGTGAGAAATGGGGAAAAAAATCCCTGAAAAATGGGGGAAAATATCAGTGAGAAATGGGAAAAAATGGGGAAAAAAATCATTGATAAATCGGGGGAAAAATCAGTGTGAAAGGGGGGGAAAAATCGGGATCGGGGACGTGGACCGGGACTGGGATCGGGGACCGGGACGGGGAAATGGGACAGGGACCGGGATCGCGGACGGGGACCTGGGACAGGGACCGGAACCGGGATCGGGGACGGGGACTGGAGACAGGGACCGGGACCGGGATTGGGGACTGGGACCAGGACCGTGATCGGGTTCCGGGACGGGGAACTGGGACTGGGACCAGGATCGGGGACCGGAACCGGGGACTGGGACCGGGACCAGGACTGGGGACGGGGACTGGGGACAGTGACCGGGACTGCAATCGGCACCGCCCCCCGAACCGCTCCCGGAACCGCTCCCCGGGCTACCCCGGCACGGCGACCGGGAACGCCCCCGGCACCCGCCCCGGCACCGCCCCGGGTAGCGCCCCCCGGCACCGCCCCCGGGGCGGGCCGCCGAACTCACGCGATGACGCGCGGGGGGCGGGACGGCGCGGGGCGGTGACGCGCTTCATGCCAGGAGCAGGGCCCGGGTGCGACGAAGACGGGAGCGGGCCGACCCGATACCGCGCGGGGCCGCGGGCCCGGCGGAGCCCGGCCCGCTGGGTAGGGGCCGCCAATGGCACCGGGGCTTCTGCTTCGGCTTCTGTCCGTGTCGGCGGGGAGGCCCCAGCCAGCGGTGCCCCTCTCCCTCGGCGGCACGGGCGTGGAACTCGGCATCGGGCGCTGCATCGCCGCGGACAGCAGGGGGCGCACGGGTACCGATACTGCCATGGGGCCCGGCGCTGCTCTCCTGCTCCGCCGCCAGGCGGCGCTGCGCTGCCGTCCTGCCGCGCCTCCGGGCACGCTCGGTTTTCCTCGGGACCCCGGGCCCCGCCTGTCCCGCCGCTGCGGAGGCGGGGGATGCTTTATGGGACTGCCCGAGCTGGCAGTGCCGGGTCTGGGGCGTTGGGGCGCGCCTTGGGGGGCTGCGGGTGCGCTCGTTTCCTCTTCTGCATGGCCTTCTGTGTGAGCATCTCTCGTTGCGACTGCTCTTGGAGAGTCAAACCCCTCCTCCTAAGTGGTCTCAGGAGCCTGGCAGGGTGAGTTTTGTTTCACAGGGGAAAGGGCCACTGGTCGTGTCCAGAGACCTGTGCACCCAGCCAGGTTTCTGCCTGATAAAATTCCAAATGGATGAGGATTTCTCCCAGCCCCAAGCTGCCCCCACCTGTAACCCTGGCTGCCTTTGGGGTGCCCAAAGCCTCCTCTGTGCAGATCTCAGGAACCTGGGAGGGGTGAACAATGTTGCACAGGGAAAAACCCCACAGATTTTATCTCCGGGCCTGGGGCCAGGAGCAGGCATTTGCGTGCTATAATTCCAGAAGGAGCACGGTGTCTCCCAGACCCAAGCCGCATCCAGCTGTGACCCAGCTGCTCTTGGAGTGCCAAAAGCCTCCTCGTAGCTGATCTCAGGAACCCTGGAAGGGTGAGTTTGGTTTCACAGGGAAAAGGCCTCCGTTTGTGTCCAGAGATCAAATAAGGGACTCTGCTTTTCCTCTAGTTCTCCTTCCTGTTTTCACCTGGGCTACAAGGATGGGCATGGCCTGTATTTCTCATATCAAAGTGATGTTACTAAATTTGTCCAGAAGTTCTGATTGTTATTTTTATTAGTAGTAGTAATTTTCTGATAGAAAACACTCTCATTTTGCCTTTCCCACGTTGTTTCCAGGTGCTGCCCAGGATGGACATCTGTGGTCTCAGACAGTGATTCCCGAGGAGCAAGGAAAGCCTTTTCCTCACCTGCACAGTTCAGGTGGATGGGACAGAATTGGTGTGGCCTGACAAGGCAGGAAAAGCTGTCTGTGTTCTGGAGTGCCTTGAAAGCTTTCTCCGTCAGGTTTGGAAGGGGTTTCTCTTTGGGATTTCTTGTGATGCAGCACCACGGGTATCCCTTTGTGCCAAGTCCAGTGCTAAAGGATTGAAGAACTGACAAGTGGGGTCTGGGATGAAAATGCCTCTAATAAAATTAAGCAAAGAATACAATAAGAGAAATGAGCATCCTTTTAATAGTTAGGAATAAAAATGCTGGAAAAGGGCACTCTGAATTGGTGTCACTTGTCATGGATAAAACCCCAGAGTGAGGAATCAGAGCAGAAGTTGAGAGCTGGAATCCTTCTGCAGTCGACTTAATTTTCTTTTCCTCCTCTCTTTCAGGACAGGAAGAATCACGACTCTCCTGGCATCTTTGCCAAGAGCTGTGGTGTTTGATCAGCCAAAGCCCAGAGGCTTCAGCACCAGAGGTCTGAGCCTGGAGGGCTCCTGGTGCTGCCCGTGCTGTGGGCTATGTCAGAGGATGCAGGGTTCCTCTTTGCCTCCCTGCTGGGATTAACTGCCATGGGAATGTGGGATCTGGGTGAAACTCCAGCTCTCCTGGTGTTCAGGGGAGCAAGGTCTGAGGGACTCCTCTCTGGGGATGTGCGGTGAAGGACTGAATAGTGTGGAAGGAGAGTATTTATAAACTGTATCACTGTTTCTCCCAAAATTGGGGTGGAGCACTGATGGGGGCGGTTGGGTTTGGTCTGGGCCGGTTATTCTTTGTGCAATTTTTAAATTCTCTTGTATGATTTACTGTCCGGTATCTTTCTAACAAAAGCTGACATAAATTTAGATTAAGGATTAGAACTTGGCTCCATTCATTGCAAACATTTGACAAGGCTGGAGGACTGGGGTGGTGACTGCTCTCAGGAAAGGTTACTTATTAATACTGTGTCAGATTTCCCGCAGTGACTGTCAGGCCTGCATGGCTGTGAGTTCGTGCTCTTCTCACTGGGGAAATAAGTTCAGCAAAATTAGAAATGTTAGAAAAATCCAGCCAAAAATTCCACCTCTGTACCCCCTAAGTTTTCCCAGTTTTTCCCAGCTAGGAGCTGCACAGAAGTCAGGCAGGGGAAGTGACAACAGGGAACAGCTGAAAAATTCAAAGGCACAAAGAGGAAAGGGGAAAGGTTTCAGAAAACAATTCTATGGTCTAAGAATAATTTCTGATTCCCTACTGAGAAGAACACGAACTCACAGCCATTCAGGCCTGACAGTCCCCTGCAGTGAGAGCTCAGCACACATCCACAGAGGCAAGTCCAGCATCTTAAATGAAAAAATAAAAATAAAAACCAGGAGAAAAAGGTGATTTCTTTTGCTTCAGAGTTATTTCAAGTTCTTAAAGCCCAAGCAACATTTGCTCTTGATTTTGGTTGGGTGAATCATGAGCAGTGGGCACGGGTCATGCCATTCATTGAGCAGAAAACCCGGGGTCATTTAGAGGGGACACAAGAACTGTTTGTGTAGCGACCTCGGGCTGCAGAGGGGCAGGAGAAAGGCCAAGGGAGCTCCCTGGGGCCACCAGGGCCTGTGGGGAACAGAATGGACGCTTGGATGACCAGTGGAGGTGAGGAGTGGATCTGAGTTCATCTACAGGGAAATAAGGAGGGGATACTCTGGAGTGAAAAGCTGAGGTGATGAGTTCACCCACCTGGGCACGAGTTGTGTTTGCACAAAGTGGGACCAGAGGTGAAGGTCAATCCAAAGTCGATCCTGCTTGACCTCTGAATTCCAGGATAAGTTTTACAAGCTGCCAAATGAGGGAGTAAAAATACACAAAAATGAAACCGAGAGCATTCATGAGGTTCCTGGGAGTCCATTACACTGTTGTCATAGAATTCTTAATGAGTTTTGAGCTTTTAATGACAACAATTCAGTACTTTCTTTGGATTATTCACTGTGTAGGATTTGGGGTTTATCTGGATTTTAAAGGCGTCGTGGTGGCCCTGACACTGCTCAGGAGCTGGTAGGAAAAGCAGGGTCAGAGCTCCTGGCAGGCACAGGGTGTTTTTCCCAGAGTGGACTGTGGAGGAATTGTTTGGGCCTTGGATTGTCCCTCTGGGTGATGCCAGTTGCTGTGATTTGTGTAATTCCATACATTTAACTCCCAATACTTCCCAGCCCAGGAGCTTGAGCTGACAGGGCAGCACACAGATTGTTCTCTGTGCTGTGCCCCGATTTGGGGTTGGCTGTCAGCTTTGCTAGCTCCCGTGAATTATGCCCATAGCCCCGAATTCCCTGCTCAATTCCCACTGCCATAACCTCACAGCGCCTCATGGAGTGGGGATATACTGTGGCAGGAAGCTCAGCAGCATCGGCACAGGGACAGGTGTATATTCCAAAGAATTTGCTGTTTCAAACCCTCATCCCCCAGCCCCGCCGATGTCCCTGGGGGGCACTTGACAGAGTTACCTGGATTTCAGCTGATTTCACCCCCCCGAGCTCGGGCTCCAGGTGATCTTTTCAAGCAGGAGAAGGCAGGGGCCGGAGGCGCTCGTGGCCCGTGCCGAGGCAGTCCCTGGGGCCACGAGAGGACATCTCTCCCTGCAGAATTTCAGTTCTTTCCAGAGCCTCAGCAGTGACAGAGGACAAAGAGGAAGATGAGGAGGAGGAAGAAGGGGGAGAGGGTTTGAGAGGAGGGGAAGCCCAAATCCGTGCTGTGTGCGGAGCTCCGACAGCACGCTGCAGCCCGCAGCTCAGTGTGAGCACGGGGCAGAGGAGGCGATTTCTGGGCATTCAATCACCCTGAGGCGGGCCCGGCACCGCCCCTGCAGCACCGTCCCCAGCACAGCTCGGTACCGCTCCGGGATCACCCGGCCCCGCCCCCGGTGCCGCCCGGGACCACTGGGGACCGCCCCTAAAGCACCGCCCCGGCCCCGCCCGGTCCCGTCCCCGGGACCTCCGTGCCCCGCCTCGCCAAGCCCCGGCTCCGCCCCGAGCCTGCCCGGGCTGCGCCGGGACCATCGCTGGCGGCCCCGCCCCTCTTCCCCGGGCCGAAGCGGGCTGAAGGAGATGTCCGCACGATTGGAAACGCCGCCGAAAATCGCACCCGTGGGATCGGTGTCGGCGTCGTGCGCAGGCATCCCACTAGAGCGAGCGGGCTCCTTGCTGTGCCCCCCTCCTTTTGCAGCCAGAGTTAGAAGGTCGGGGAGCGACACCCGAGCCGCCATCTTGGGAGAGGCAGGCGCGCAGTACCGCGCTCTGCCCACAGGGTGGCGCTTGGGAGACAGGCAAGGGATGGAATCAAGGAGTGTCCCAATCCTTGAGGAAATCCCCCTGAATGAACGCCCCAAAAAACCCCGACCAGAACTGAGAAACCTCCTGCCTCTGTATGAGTGCAAAGGGTGTGCAAGGAGTGTGCAAATAGTGTGCATTAGCAATCGATCGGCAGGCATTGGAAAGCGATCGCCGATCTAATCGATCGGCAGGCGCGATCGATCGATCGCCGAGCTAATCGATCGGCAGGCATTAGCAATCGATCGCCGATCTAATCGATCGGCAGGCGCGATCAATCGATCGCCGATCTAATCGATCGGCAGGCATTAGCAATCGATCGCCGATCTAATCGATCGGCAGGCATTAGCAATCGATCGCCGATCTAATCGATCGGCAGGCGCGATCAATCGATCGCCGATCTAATCGATCGGCAGGCGCGATCAATCGATCGCCGATCTAATCGATCGGTAGGCATTACCAATCGATCGCCGATCTAATCGATCGGCAGGCATTACCAATCGATCGCCGATCTAATCGATCGGCAGGCATTAGCAATCGATCGCCGATCTAATCGATCGGCAGGCGCGATCAATCGATCGCCGATCTAATCGATCGGCAGGCATTACCAATCGATCGCCGATCTAATCGATCGGCAGGCATTAGCAATCGAACGCCGATATAATCGATCGGCAGGCATTAGCAATCGATCGCCGATATAATCGATCGGTAGTCGTGATCAATCGATCGCCGATCTAATCGATCGGCACGCATTAGCTATCGATCGCCGATCTGATTTTTCCCGCCATTTTTCATGGATTTTTTCCCCCATTTCTTACTGATTTTTCCCCAATTTTTCATGCATTTTTTCCCGCAATTTTCGTGGATTTTTTCCCATATTTTCCCCATTTCTCACTGATTTTTTCCCCCCATTTCTCAATGATTTGTTTCCCCAATTTATCAAAGATTTTTTTTCCCCATTTCACCATGATGTTTCCCCCATTTCTCACTGATTTTTTCCCCCATTTCTCACTGATTTTTTCCCCCCATTTTTCCATGGATATTTCCCGATTTTCCCCCCCATTGCTCACTGATTTTTGCCCCCATTTCTCTCTGAATTTTCCCCCCATTTTCCATGCATTTTTCCCCCCATTAATCACTGATTTTTTTTCCCCATTTATCACTGATATTTGCCCCCATTTCTCTCTGAATTTTTCCTTCCATTTTTCATGCATTTTTCCGCCCATTAATCACTGATTTTCTCCCCATTTATCACTGATTATTGCCCCCATTTTTCACTTATTTTTTCCCCACAGCATCGGCCACCACAGCACGAGCAACAACAGCTCGCTCTGTTCCCGCCATTGCCCATGGATTGTTTGCCTGTTTTCCATGGATTTTTTCCCCATTTCTCACTGATTTCCCCCCCCCCCCCCCCCCATTTCTCACTGAATATTCCCCCATTTTTCATCGACTTTTCCCCCATTTACCACTGATTTTTCCCCCATTTCTCGCTGATTTTGTCCCAAATTTTCCCCCATTTCTCATTGATTTTTTTCCCTGTTTCTCACTGATTTTTCCCCCCATTTCTTAATGACTTTTCCCGCCATTCGTCACGGATTTTTTCCCCCATTTCTCAATTATTTTTTCCCCCACTTTTCCCCGTTTCTCACTGATTTATTCCCCCATTTTTCATGGATTTTTTTTCCCCCATTTCTCACTGATTTTTTTCCCCATTTTTCAAAGATTCCTCCCCCGTTTTTCACTGATTTTTCTCCATTTCTCACTGATTTTCCCACCATTTTTCATGTGGTTTTTTTCCATTTCTCACTGATGTTTTACCCCATTCTTATTCCCATTCTCATAGCTCTATTTTATATTTATACATATTCTTATATTTGCATTATTTCTGTTATACACTAGATTTTTCATAGATATTTGCTACTTATATTTCATTATATTTTACATGTATACCAATCTATTTCTATTCTTTATATTTTATTTTTATATTAGCTATAAAAACCGTGCCTCTACCCAAATAAAAAGCATTTAAACATTCCTTTTAGACTATATTTAGGTATTTTTTATGGTTCTGTTTTTCATGCATTCTACACCCACCCCTCCCTCTCAATGTTCTGGCACCCACCATGACCCCCCCCCCATGCCCGACTCACCTGCTCCTCCAGCGCAGCCCGGCTCCCTTTCCCAGGGACCTTGGGGTGCCCCAAACCACGTCGGAGCCCCCAGTCTCCACACCCTCCCCCTCCGTAGGGAACGGGAATGGGATGGGGAGCACACAGGACAAGAAAGGAACACAAAAGACACACTGGACAGAGAGAAGAAAAGGGCTGGAAGCTGGATATGAGGATGAAAGTGGAGCAGCAACAAACCTCAGGACTCTTGACTAGAGAGTGTGGCTGCTGAACGTCTCAAAAAAAACCCCCAGCTCCAACACAACATGCTGTGCTCACGGCTCGGCCTGGGACTCGTCAGTGAACATCTCTCTCTTGCCAGGGCCATAAAGCCCCCGAGAAAACACGAGGTGAGGTTGATGTGCTCCGGCTTTGCTCCTGCTCAGCCCTAACCCCAGCCCCTGCTGCCAGTGAGCACCCTGATCTCTGAACCTCTTCTCAGCTTCTTTGTACGCTTCCAAATTCCTTCCTCTTTCTTCAAGCTTCATCTGTTTCCTGGCATTGGGAGAATGACAAGTGTTTAGCACAGCGCAATGAATACAACAGTCTCATTTTCAGAAGACACAACTGAACGAGAACCGACAGCAGCACTGCTTCGAGACAATCTGGGCACACGTTTCCCTTCCAGCAATCTGAGCGTTCTTTTGTGTCACGCCTGAAATCCTGAAAATGGTTTTTTGAGAAAAATTATCCATAACTAGAAAACAATCAAACCAAATAAATAGAACCCCTAGGATATAATAACAGCCCATATACTACAACACTCCAATTCTAATATTAATAAGAAAACAGAAATTAGCTACACAGCATTACCTCAAACAAACACTACATACTGGCAAGAATCAAAGCCACCACAAAATAATTCAAAAACTACCCTATGCCTTATGCTACAGGCTAGAACGCCATCGGCAAACCTTATCAAGGTATCCTTTAAAAACAACGCCCCACCAAAACCAAAAACAACACAAAACGCCATTCAAGAACTCCCTTATCAACACCTGAATGAAAAAACATGGCATTAGATAAATAGACCATAGCCCTTATCATACACCATCTACAAACAAAATAAAGCTATACCATACATCCTCGAAAACCACCTTCAAAGCACGACATTAGAAAAAAAAACTTTCCAGAATTAAAAGCTGTATCTAACAAAAGCCGTCTGATAAAATTAACAACCAAGCCCCCACCATCAGAGCTGCCCCTACTAAACTCCCCATCGTACATATGAAAAATCAGTTTTAAAAACCTACTTCAATTCATTCTGCCTCAAATACAAAGCCATCCAGAAAGTTACCTTCACTCAAAAACAAAAGCGCACGTAGTAAATAACATTAAAAAATAAATCAGCACACTACACACCACAAGCATAAAATATTGAATTAAAACCAAAAATACCCCTATTCATTAAAGAGCCCAGCCGCAAGCTATATTTAACTATAACTTCGTGCAAACGTACACATATCATTAAAATAGATTTCTTTCAGAATACAACTGATGATCTAAAATAGTAAAATGTCCGAGAACGATATTATAATAGGATATCCTCGATCATCCTCCCGCAAATTCTCTCCACTGTATTGTCCGACACACACCGGAAAAAAAATCCAGTTTTTACTTTTTTCAGCTAACTTCTCATTTATTAGCTGAGAGGAATGTTGAATTTGTCTTTACAAATGAGCTGTGGATCAGCCTGTAGATAAGGCTAGCACTGAGAGATAAAAGAAACAATGGGATGGATTCCACTGATTGATGAATGGAAAGAGATAGTTGCCTTTACAAACAAACTGCAGGGCTGCTGATAAATGAAATTGGATATCGAAAGATGAAAGAAGCAACGGGGGGAAGCTATGAATTCTATAAGAATTAAAAATTAAAAGGGAGGGTTATACATTAGAGGGGAATTTCAGGTATCAGGCGTTCCGGGAAGTCTGTGCCTCTCAAGTACCTCAGCCAATGGGAAAAGAGAGAGGGAAATGCGGCCGGGAAAATAGGATAAAAAGGAGGCTGCGTCCTCCAAAAATTTGAGAGATCCCAGGGGAATGTCCCATGGCCTCTCCCTTTATTCGAATAAAGCAAAAAGGACTCCTCTGTTTCCTTTTTGGACATAAACCGCTGGTGTTTGTGGATTAATTTTCCTGACATTTAGCAACATATTGTTAAAAAAAAAAAAAAAAAAAAAAAAAAAAAGTGATCCAGAAGAGGGCAACATTGACAGCCATTCCAAGACAGGATGAACAAATGCTTTCACATTGACAGAGGATGCTGCGATGTTCTGAGAACAGAAGATAGAATAAAATAAAGGAAGGTGATGTTACAAGACAGAAAAGGGTAAAATAAAAGGAGTACCTGAGACTGGGGGGCGGGGGGGAAGAAAATGGGGAAATATTAATTGCTACACACTAGGTACAAATGCTTTTTACAAGTAATTTATGAGAAGCAAGCTAAAAGCGTCTTACTGCTGCTAGTGATATCATGCTCCAAGCTCTGCTAATAATTCCTATTTCTAGCAATAGTTAAATTGAACTCACTACATTCCAACTATTTTTCTGCTTGTTTAGATGGCAGATCCGTTTGGAACACACCTTAGTATAGCAAATTCTATGCCCAGGTAGGGACCTCTCAGTTCTTCCATAAAACATTTTCTTCTGCATTATGGCAAGCCTTTGTTTTAGCTTGACAGCTTTCTTGAAACTTAAATTTACGCATGTATCCAAAGACATTTGCAATTCCAGAAATTGGTAGGCACATAATATGGAAAGTAGATAACATTCTCGAGAGGGAGTTGCTTTGTTACTGAGGGGATGAAAAGCAAGGCTAGAGCTAGTAGAACTACCCAAGAAATTGGACTTAACGCAGCTTTTACAAGGCTCAAAGTAGCCATACCGAGATGTTTGAGCTAAAAGCCCCAGTTACCAGACTTACAGGCCTAATAGTTATCACCACACCACATTCCCTGGTTGCAGTATTTTTAACAGCAGTGCAGAACGCTACTGAAAATTATTTTTAGGTTGAATTGTTCTCTCCCCTCACTGCCTGTGTAGCTGTTAGAGGCTTCCAGGAGGCTGGGGAAGCAGACTGCTGGTTTCACTTCCAGACACGTCACTTCCATGGTCTGCTGGAGGGCACTTTGAAGCCCGTGGCCTTTTCTTGCTCTATTGTATCTGACAACTTTCCTCCCCCACGTCTGTTTTTTAGCGGGCAGCATTTTTGGAGGGCCAGTCAAAGACCTCAGGCTCCGAGAGAATTCGTCTGCTTTGCTCTGTTTATGTGTGCAACAGATGGGAGCAGCAACTAAGTCAAGTAGTAACTTCTGAGCTGCCCAGTTATCAGTAAACCAAAATATTCTTTTGTGACTCTCGCCAGACGAACATATCATCCTATCCGAGTCACACACTGCCCCTCTGGCATTTTCCAGTCAGACAAAGAATTCCTGGCCCCTTCCTTGCATGAACCTCAGCTCTCCACCTTGTTCCAGAAAGAGTTCTAGATCCAAGGCCCAGTGAGCCAGCTACCCTTTGCTGCCCTGAGCAGTATGGAAACAGCCAAGCCCCAGCCCTGCAGCCCTGCCTAACTCGCCTTTGCCTCCCAAACCTGAACCTTTTCCTTGGCTGTGGCATCCTCACTCATGCAATCCTGAAGACAAAAATCTGATTTGGCAGGTGAGGCCGTTTCTAACGCAAAAGCTTCACCAAGGTTTCTCTTCCAACTTCAGCCTTAAACAGTCCTGTCCTCCTCAGACAGCCCCCACCTCCAGCCTTTAGCTGTAAATACTTACTGTTTTATAGCTAATGCTTGCCACCCCTCAAAATTAAGTCTTTTGATATGCATTTACATCCCTCCCTAACCATGTCCTCATCACCCTTCCCAAACTCAGCCTCATCTCCAGGCCTAGAACCTCTCCCTAGGTAAGGGACTGTCCTCGGGTAGGAGTGCTGACAGACCTGTGCATGAGCCCAGCTGCATAGCCCGTGCTAATCCCAGCCCAGCTCTAGCCTTTAAACCCACTGGGGCTTTGGTACTGGAGGCCCAGTTACAGTAACCCCTGTGGCCGTTCCGCTTCCAGGCCATCTGTGAGTTGTGATCCCCCACCCTACACCACTTTGGTGAGAAATGCATTCCTTTCTTACAATAAAGGTTTCATTTTATGTCTAAATTAAAGCATCCAGAGAAAACATGTAGCAATTATATCAAGACAGACATGACAGGCACCAACATTAGTCTTTCATTACACACTTTTCATGCCTTCTCTCCACAGATTTCTTTGAGGCAACTCTGACTCCTTTTCTCACAGGCAGCTCCACACAGCACCGACTCCTCCTCTCCTCTGTACGACTGGCTAAACCCCAGCCTGTCCCTTCCCCAGCCACCTGAGCCTGTCTGTCCCACACACAGCATCCTCTCACCTTGTCCATCCCTTGCACGGCCACGTGTCCCTTCCTCCTCGCAGCACAGCCAGCAGGCTCCAGCCCACACTGCAGCAGGCTCTGCACCTCCAGCTGGAGCTGTGCTTAGTGAAACTGGCAGCCAGCTGACCCACGCTTTTATAACAACCAGCCTCACTGGGCAGGCAAGGCTGTTTCCACTCCTTGCTAGTCAGTACAGCTGTAACTCGTTGGCAACTAGTGCCTTCTGCACTATCCTTACAAACTATTCTCCTACAGAAATGGACCGGAATTCCGAGGGGATTTTCTCGGGGATTCCGGGGGGATTTTCCGGGGAATTTCGGGGGGATTTTCCCGGGGATTCCGGGGGGATTTTCTGGGGGAATTTCGAGGGGATTATCCCGAGAATTCCTGGGGGATTTTCACTGGGATTCCGGGGGGATTTTCCCGGGGATTCCGGGTGGATTTTCCAGGGGATTCCGGGGGGATTTTCTAGGGGATTCCGGGGGGATAATCCCGCGGAATTCCGGGGGGATTTCCTCGGGGATTCCGGAGGGATTTTCCCCGGGATTCCAGGGGGATTTTCTCGTGAATTTCTGGAGGATTTTCCGGGGATTCCACTGGGAATTTCCCTGGGTTTCCGGGGGCATTTTCACGGGGATTCTGGGGGATTTTCTCGGGAATTCCGAGGGGATTTTTCAGGGAATTCCGGGGGGATTTTCCCGGGGATTCCGTGAGGATTATCCCGGGGATTCCGGGGTGATTTTCTCGGGGATTCCGGGGGGATTTTTCCCGGGAAATCCGGGGGGATTTTCCAGGGGATTCCATGGGGTTTATCCAGGGGATTCCAGGGGGATTTTATCGAGGATTACTGGGGGATTTTTACGTGGATTCGGGGGTATTTTCCCGGGGATTCCTGGGGGATTTTCTCGGGGAGTCTGGGGGGATTTTCTTGGGGATTCCGGGTGGACTTTCCAGGGGATTCCGTGCATATTTTCTTGGGGATTCCGGGGTGATTTTTCCGGGGATTCCGGGGGGTTTTCTCGGGGATTCCGGGGGGATTATCCCGGGGATTCGGGGGGGATTATCCGGGGATTCCGGGGGGATTATCCCGGGAATTCCGGGGGATTTTCTCGGGGATTACAGGCATATTTTCTCGGGCAATTCCGGGGGATTTTCTCGTTTATTCCGGGGGGATTATCTCGGGGATTCCGGGGGGATTTTCCCAGGGAATTCCGGGGGGATATTCCCAGGGATTCCCGGGGGATGTTCCAGGGGATTCCGGTGGGATTTTCCAGAGGATTCCGGGGGGATTTTCACTGGGATTCCGGGGGGATTTTCTCGGGAATTCCTGGGGGATTTTCTCGTGCATTCCGGGAGGATTTTCCCGGGGATTTCGGGGGGATTTTCCCAGGGATTCCGGGGGTATTTTCTCCTGGATTCCGTGGGGATTTTCCGGGGGATTCCGGGGGGATGTTCCCGAGTATTCCGGGGGGATTTTCCCGGGGATTTCGGGGGTATTTTCTCGGGGATTCCGGGGTTATTTTTCCGAGTAATTCCGGGGGATTTTCGCGGGGATTCCGGGGGGATTTTCTCCGGTATTCCGTGGGCATTTTCTCCTGGATTCCGCGGAGTTTTTCTCGGGGATTCCGGTGGTATTCTCCCGGTATTCCGGGAGGATTATCCCGGGGATTCCGGGGGGATTTCCGGGTATTCCGGGGGAATTTTCCCGGGGATTCCGTGGGGATTTTCACGGGGATTCCGGCCAGATTTTCTCGGGGATTCCGGGGGGATTTTTCCCGGGAAATCCGGGGGGATTTTCCCGGGGAATCCATGGGGATTATCCAGAGGATTCCAGGGGGATTTTATCGGGGATTCCGGGGGATTTTTCCCGGGAAATCCTGGGGGATTTTTCCGGGGATTCCATGGGGATTATCCAGGGGATTCCAGGGTTTTTTTCTCCGGGGATTCCTCGGGGATTTTCACGTGGATTTTCCTGGGGGATTTTCTCGGGGATTCCGGGGAGATTTTCTCGGGGAATTCGGGGCCATTATCTCCGTGATTCCGGGGAGATTTTCTCGGGGATTCCGGGATTACTTTTCCGGGGAATTCAGGGGGATTTTCCCGGGGATTCCGGGGGGATTTTACCAGGAATTCCGGGGGATTTTCCCGGGGATACCGTGGGGATATTCCCGGGGAATTCCGGGGGGATATTCCCAGGGATTCCCGGGGGATGTTCCAGGGGATTCCGGTGGGATTTTCCAGAGGATTCCGGGGGGATTTTCACTGGGATTCCGGGGGGATTTTCTCGGGAATTCCTGGGGGATTTTCTCGTGGATTCCGGGAGGATTTTCCCGGGGAATTCCGGGGGGATTTTCTCGGGGAGTCTGGGGGGATTTTCCCGGGGAATTACGGGGAGATTTTCTGGGGATTCCGGGAGGATTTTCCCGAGCATTCCGGGCATATTTTCTCGGGCAATTCCGGGGGATTTTCACGGGGAATCCGTGGGGATGTTCCCAGGGAATTCCGGGGGGAGGTTCCCGGGGATTCCGGTGAGATTTTCCAGGGGATTCCGGGGGGATTTTCCCGGGGATTTCGGGGGAATTTCCCGAGTTTTCGGGGGGGATTTTCTCTGGGATTCCGGGGGGATTTTCTCGGCTATTCCGGGGGGATTATCCCGGGGATTCCGGGGGCATTTTCCCGGGGATTCCGTGGGGATTTCTCGAGGATTTCGGGACCATTATCTCCGTGGTTCCGGGGAGATTTTCTCGGGGATTCCGGGATTACTTTCCCGGGGAATTCGGGGGATTTTCTCGGGAATTCCTGGGGAATTTTCTCGTGGATTCCGGGAGGATTTTCCGGGGGAATTCCCGGGGATTTTCTCGGGGAGTCTGGGGGGATTTTCCCGGGGATTCTGGGTGGATTTTCCAGGGGATTCCGGGAATATGTTCTTAGGGATTCCGGGGTGATTTTTCCGGGGAATTCCGGGGGATTATCCCGGGGATTCGGGGGGGATTATCCGGGGATTTCGGGGCGATTTTCTTGGGGATTCCGGTGGGATATTCCAGGGGATTCCGGGGGGATTTTCCCAGGGGATTGCGGGGGGATTTTCCAGGGAATTCCGGTTGGATTTTCCTGGGGATTCTGGGTGGATTTTCCCGTGGATACCTGGGGGATTTTCTCTGTGATTCCGGGGGGATTTTCTCGGGTATTCCGGGGGGATTTTCCCGGGGATTCCGGTGGGATTTTCGCGGGGATTCCGGCGGGATTTTCCAGGGGATTCCGGGGGGATGTTCCCGGGGATTCCGGTTGGAATTTCCCGGGGGATTCCGGTGGGATTTTCCAGGGGATTTCGGGGGTATTTTCTCGGGGATTCCGGGATTATTTTTCCGAGTAATTCCGGGGGATTTTCTCGGGGATTCCGGGGGGATTATCCTGCGGATTCCGGCGGGATTTTCCAGGGGATTCCGGGGGGATTTCCGGGGATTCCGGGGGAATTTTCCCGGGGATTCCGGGGGGATTTTCTCGGGGATTCCCGGGGGATTTTCCCGGAGAATTCCGGGGGATTTTCTCTGGGATTCCGGGGCAATTATCTCGGTGATTCCGAGGTTATTTTCTCGGGGATTCCGAGATTATTTCCCGGGGAATTCAGGGGGATTTTCCCGAGTATTCCGGGGGGATTTTTTCGGGGATTCCGTGGGGCTGTTCCAGGTGATTCCGGTGGGATTTTCCAGGGGATTCCGGGGGGATTTTCCTGGGGATTGCGGGGGGATTTTCTCCGGGATTCCGGGAGGATTATCCCGGGAATTCCGGGGGATTTTCCGGGAGAATTCCGGGGGATTTTCTCGGGGATTCCGGGGGGATTTTCCCGGGATTCCGGGGGGATTTTCCCGGGGATTCCGGGGGAATTTTCACTGGGATTCCGGGGGGATTTTCTCCGGTATTCCGTGGGAATTTTCTCGTGGATTCCGGGAGAATTTTCCCGGGGAATTCCGGGGGGATTTTCTCCGGAATCTGGGGGGATTTTCCCTGGAATTCTGGGTGGATTTTCCAGGGGATTCCATGGGGATTATCCAGGAGATTCCAGGGGTTTTTATCGGGGATTCCTGGGGGATTTTCAAGTGGATTTTCCTGGGGGATTTTCCCGCGGATTCCGGGGGATTTTCTCGGGGATTCCGGGGGGATTTTCTCGGGGATTCCGGGGGGATTTTCACTGGGATTCCGGGAGGATTTTCTCGGGGAATTCGGGGCCATTATCTCCGTGATTCCGGGGAGATATTCTCGGGGATTCCGGGATTACTTTCCCGGGGAATTCAGGGGGATTTTCCAGGGGATTCCGGTGGGATTTTCCAGGGGATTTGGGGCATATTTTCTCGTGGATTCCGGTGGTATTCTCCCGGGGAATTTGAGTGGATTTTCCAGGGGATTCCGGGGTCATTTTCCCGGGGAATTCCGAGGGATATTCTCGGGGATTCCGGGGTTATTTTTCCGAGTAATTCCGGGGGATTCTCGCGGGGATTCCGGGGTGATTATCGCGGGGATTCCGGGGTGATTATCGCGGGGATTCCGGGGGGATTTTCTCCGGTATTCCGTGGGGATTTTCTCCTGGATTCCGCGGAGTTTTTCTCGGGGATTCCGGGGGAATTTTCCCGGGGATTCCGGGAAGATTTTACGTGGAATTCCGGGGGATTTTCCCGGGGATTCCGGGCGGATTTTCCAGGGGATTCCGGGGGGATTTTCTCCGGTATTCCGTGGGGATTTTCCCAGAGTTTCCGGGGGGATTTTCTCGGGGATTCCTGTGGGATGTTCTCGCATATTCCCGGGGGATTTTCCCCGGGATTCCGGTGGGAATTTCCCAAGTCTTCCGGGGGGATTTTCTCTGGAATTCCGGGGGGATTTTCTCGGATATTCCGGTGGGATTTTCCCGGGGATTCCGGGGGGATTATCCCGGGGAATTCTAGGGGATTTTCTCGCGGATTCCGGGCGGATTTTCCCAGGGAATTCCGGGGGATTTCTCGGGGATTTCGGGGGTATTTTCTCGGGGATTCCGGGGTTATTTTTCCGAGTAATTCCGGGGGATTTTGGCGGGGATTCCGGGGGGATTATCCCGGGGTTTCCGGGGGGGATTTTCCTGGGGATTCTGGGGGGATTTTCTCCCGTATTCCGTGGGGATTTTCTCCTGCATTCCGGGGAGTTTTTCTCGCGGATTCCGGGGGATTTTCCAGGGGATTCCGGGAGGATTATTCCGGGGATTCCGGGGCGAGTTTCCAGTGGATTCCAGGGCGATTTTCTCGCCGATTCCGGGGGGAAGTTCTCGGGGAAATGGGGGGGAGAAACAGTGAGAAATGGGGACAAATGGGTGAAAAAAATCAGTGAGAAATGGGGTAAAAATCTCTGAAAAATGGGGGGAAATATCCGTGAGAAATGGGGAAAAATGTGGAAAAATTCAGTGAGAAATGGGGGGAGACATCAGTGAGAAATGGGGGGAGAAATGAGTGAGAAATGGGGGGAGAAATGAGTGAGAAATGGGGGGAAAATCCATGAAAAATAGGGGAAAAATCAGTGAGAAATTGGGGGGCAATCGGGAAGAAATCCATGAAAATTGGGGGAAAAAAACAGTGCAAAATGGGGGGAAAAGTCAGTGAGGAATGGGGAAAAAATGCAAGAAAAATGGAGGAAAAAAATCAGATGGCTGATCGAGGGCTAATGAGTGCCGATCGATTAGCTCGGCGATCGATTGATCGCGACTGCCGATCGATTATATCGGCGATCGATTGCTAATGCCTGCCGATCGATTAGCTCGGCGATCGATTGCCAATGCCTGCCGATCGATTAGCTCGGCGATCGATTGATCGCGACTGCCGATCGATTAGTTCGGCGATCGATTGCTAATGCCTGCCGATCTATCGTTCTGGGCTCGATTGCTTGGCGCTGCTAGGCTGAAAAATTAAATTAATTAATATTAAATAATTTTTTTAAAAACTTCTTTAATTTTCTATTTTCTCGGGGATTCCGGAGGGATTTTCCCGAGTGTTCCGGGGGATTTTCCCGGGGAATCCCGAGGGGTTTTTCCCGAGTGTTCCGGGGGATTTTCCCGGGGAATCCCGAGGGGATTTTCCCGAGTATTCTGGGGGGATTTTCTCGGGGATCCCAGGGGGTTTTTCATGGGGATTTTGGGGGGATTTTCTCGGAGTTTCCGGGGGGATTTTCTCGGGGATTCCGTGAGGATTATCCCGGGGATTCCGGGGTGATCTTCTCGGGGATTCCAGGCGGATTTTCCAGTGGATTCCGGGGGGATTTTCACTGGGATTCCGGGGGGATTTTCTCGGGAATTCCGGGGGGATTTTCTCGTGGATTCCGGGAGGATTTTCCCGGGGAATTCCGGAGGGATTTTCCAGGGGACTCCGGGCGGAGTATCCCGGGGAATTCTAGCGGATTTTCTCGCGGATTCCGGGCGGATTTTCTCATGCATTCCGGGAGGATTTTCCGGGGATTCCGGGGGGATTTTCCTTGGGATTCCGAGGGGATTTTCTACGGGATTCCGGGCATATTTTCTCGGGGATTCCGGGATGATTTTCCCGGGGAATTCCGGGGGACTTTCTCGGCGATTCCGAGGGGATATTCCCGACTATTCCGGGGGGATTTTGTCGGGGATTCCGGGGGCATTTTCTCAGGGGATTCCGTGGGGATTTCTCGGGGATTTCGGGACCATGATCTCCGTGATTCCGGGGAGATTTTCTCGGGGATTCCGGGATTACTTTCCCGGGGAATTCAGGGGGATTTTCCCGGGGATTCCGGGGGGATATTCGCGGGGATTCCGGGGGGATTTTCTCGGGTATTCCGGGGGGATTTTCATGGGGATTCCGGGGTATCTTCTCCTGGATTCCTGGGAAATTTTCCGTGAATTCCGGGGGGATTTACCCGAGTATTCCGGGGGATTTTCTCGGGGATTCCTGTGGGATGTTCTCCGGTATTCCGGGGGGATTTTCCCGAGTATTCCGGGGGGATTTTCTCTGGGATTCCGGGGGGATTTTCTCGGGTATTCCGGGGGTATTTTCCAGGGGATTCCGGTGGGATTTTCGCGGGGATTCGGGGCATATTTTCTCGTGGATTCCCGTGGTATTCTCCCGGGGATTTCGGGTGGATTTTCCAGGGGATTCCGGGGGGATTATCACGGGAATTCCGGGGGGATTATCCCGGGGAATTCCGGGCGATTTTCTCGGGGATTCCTTGCGGATTTTCTCGGGGAATTCCGGGGATTTTTCCCGGGAAATCCGGGGGGATTTTCCAGGGGATTCCGGGGGGATTTTCTCGGGGATTCCGGGGGGATTTTCCGGGGATTCCGGGGGATTTTCGCGGGGATTCCGGGGGGATTTTCCCGAGTATTCCGGGGGGATTTCCTCGGGGATTCCGGGGGATTTTCTCATGCATTCCGGGAGGATTTTCCGGGGATTCTGTGGGGATTTTCCCAGAGTTTCCGGGGGGATTTTCTCGGGGATTCGTGTGGGATGTTCTCGGATATTCCGGGGGGATTTTCTCGGGGATTCCGGGGTTATTTTTCCGAGGAATTCCGGGCGATTTTCTCCGGGATTCCGGGCATATTTTCTCGGGGATTCCGGGATGATTTTCCCGGGGAATTCCGGGGGACTTTCTCGGGGATTCCGAGGGGATATTCCCGACTATTCCGGGGGGATTTTGTCGGGGATTCCGGGGGCATTTTCTCGGGGATTCCGTGGGGATTTCTCGGGGATTTCGGGACCATTATCTCCGTGATTCCGGGGAGATTTTCCCGGGGATTCCGGGGGGATATTCGAGGGGATTCCGGGGGATTTTCTCGGGATTCCGGGGGATTTTCATGGGGATTCCGGGGTATTTCCTCCTGGATTCCTGGGGAATTTTCCGTGAATTCCGGGGGGATTTACCCGAGTATTCCGGGGGATTTTCTCTGGGATTCCTGTGGGATATTCTCCGGTATTCCGGTGGGATTTTCCCGGGGATTTCGGGGGGATTTTCAAGGGGATTCCGGGGTTATTTTTCCGACTAATTCCGGGTGGATTTTCCTGGGGATTCCGGGTGGATTTTCAAGGGGAATCCGGACATATTTTCGCGGGGATTCCGGGGGGATTTTCTCTGGTATTCCGGGGGGATTTTCCAGGGGATTTCGGGGGGATTTTCCCGGGGATTTCGGGGGGATTTTCTCGGGTATTCCGGGGGATTTTCCTGGGGATTCCGGGGGGATTTTCACTGGGATTCCGTGGGGATTTTCTCCTGGATTCCGGGGAGTTTTTCTCGGGGATTCCGGGGGATTTTCCAGGGGATTCCGGGAGGATTATTCCGGGGATTCCGGGGCGAGTTTCCAGTGGATTCCAGGGCGATTTTCTCGCCGATTCCGGGGGGAAGTTCTCGGGGAAAAGGGGGGGAGAAACAGTGAGAAATGGGGACAAATGGGTGAAAAAAATCAGTGAGAAATGGGGTAAAAATCTCTGAAAAATGGGGGGAAATATCCGTGAGAAATGGGGAAAAATGTGGAAAAATTCAGTGAGAAATGGGGGGAGACATCAGTGAGAAATGGGGGGAGAAATGAGTGAGAAATGGGGGGAGAAATGAGTGAGAAATGGGCGGAAAATCCATGAAAAATAGGGGAAAAATCAGTGAGAAATTGGGGGGCAATCGGGAAGAAATCCATGAAAATTGGGGGGAAAAAACAGTGCAAAATGGGGGGAAAAGTCAGTGAGGAATGGGGAAAAAATGCAAGAAAAATGGAGGAAAAAAATCAGATGGCTGATCGAGGGCTAATGAGTGCCGATCGATTAGCTCGGCGATCGATTGATCACGACTGCCGATCGATTATATCGGGCGATCGATTGCCAATGCCTGCCGATCGATTAGCTCGGCGATCGATTGCCAATGCCTGCCGATCGATTATATCGGCGATCGATTGATCGCGACTGCCGATCGATTAGTTCGGCGATCGATTGCTAATGCCTGCCGATCTATCGTTCTGGGCTCGATTGCTTGGCGCTGCTAGGCTGAAAAATTAAATTAATTAATATTAAATAAATTTTTTAAAACTTCTTTAATTTTCTATTTTCTCGGGATTCCGGGGGATTTTCCCGGGAAATTCCGGGGGATTTTCTCAGGGGATTCCTTGCGGATTTTCCCGGGGAATCCCGAGGGGATTTTCCCGGGAATTCCGGGGGATTTTCCCGGGGATTCCGGGGGAATTTTCCCGGGGATTCCGGGTGGATTTTCAAGGGGAATCCGGACATATTTTCGCGGGGGATTCCGGGGGATTTTCCCGAGTATTCCGGAGGGATTTTCCGGGGATTCCGGGGGATTTTCGCGGGGATTCCGGGGGATTTTCCCGAGTATTCCGGGGGGATTTCCTCGGGGATTCCGGGGGATTTTCTCATGCATTCCGGGAGGATTTTCCGGGGATTCTGTGGGGATTTTCCCAGAGTTTCCGGGGGGATTTTCTCGGGGATTCGTGTGGGATGTTCTCGGATATTCCGGGGGGATTTTCTCGGGATTCCGGTGTTATTTTTCCGAGGAATTCCGGGCGATTTTCTCCGGGATTCCGGGCATATTTTCTCGGGGATTCCGGGATGATTTTCCCGGGGAATTCCGGGGGACTTTCTCGGGGATTCCGAGGGGATATTCCCGACTATTCCGGGGGGATTTTGTCGGGGATTCCGGGGGCATTTTCTCAGGGGATTCCGTGGGGATTTCTCGGGGATTTCGGGACCATGATCTCCGTGATTCCGGGGAGATTTTCCCGGGGATTCCGGGGGGATATTCGCGGGGATTCCGGGGGGATTTTCTCGGGTATTCCGGGGGATTTTCATGGGGATTCCGGGGTATTTTCTCCTGGATTCCTGGGAAATTTTCCGTGAATTCCGGGGGGATTTACCCGAGTATTCCGGGGATTTTCTCTGGGATTCCTGTGGGATATTCTCCGGTATTCCGGTGGGATTTTCCCGGGGATTTCGGGGGGATTTTCAAGGGGATTCCGGGGTTATTTTTCCGACTAATTCCGGGTGGATTTTCCTGGGGATTCCGGGTGGATTTTCAAGGGAATCCGGACATATTTTCGCGGGGATTCCGGGGGATTTTCTCTGGTATTCCGGGGGGATTTTCCAGGGATTTCGGGGGGATTTTCCCGTGGGATTTCGGGGGGATTTTCACTGGGATTCCGTGGGGATTTTCTCCTGGATTCCGGGGAGTTTTTCTCGCGGATTCCGGGGGATTTTCCAGGGGATTCCGGGAGGATTATTCCGGGGATTCCGGGGCGAGTTTCCAGTGGATTCCAGGGCGATTTTCTCGCCGATTCCGGGGGGAGGTTCTCGGGGAAAAGGGGGGGAGAAACAGTGAGAAATGGGGACAAATGGGTGAAAAAAATCAGTGAGAAATGGGGTAAAAATCTCTGAAAAATGGGGGGAAATATCCGTGAGAAATGGGGAAAAATGTGGAAAAATTCAGTGAGAAATGGGGGGAGACATCAGTGAGAAATGGGGGAGAAATGAGTGAGAAATGGGGGGAGAAATGAGTGAGAAATGGGGGGAAAATCCATGAAAAATAGGGGAAAAATCAGTGAGAAATTGGGGGGCAATCGGGAAGAAATCCATGAAAATTGGGGGAAAAAAACAGTGCAAAATGGGGGGAAAAGTCAGTGAGGAATGGGGAAAAAATGCAAGAAAAATGGAGGAAAAAAATCAGATGGCTGATCGAGGGCTAATGAGTGCCGATCGATTAGCTCGGCGATCGATTGATCGCGACTGCCGATCGATTATATCGGCGATCGATTGCTAATGCCTGCCGATCGATTAGCTCGGCGATCGATTGCCAATGCCTGCCGATCGATTAGCTCGGCGATCGATTGCCAATGCCGGCCGATCGATTATATCGGCGATAGATTGATCGCGACTGCCGATCGATTAGTTCGGCGATCGATTGCTAATGCCTGCCGATCTATCGTTCTGGGCTCGATTGCTTGGCGCTGCTAGGCTGAAAAATTAAATTAATTAATATTAAATAATTTTTTTAAAAACTTCTTTAATTTTCTATTTCTCGGGGATTCCGGAGGGATTTTCCCGAGTGTTCCGGGGGATTTTCCCGGGGAATCCCGAGGGGTTTTTCCCGAGTGTTCCGGGGGATTTTCCCGGGGAATCCCCGAGGGGATTTTCCGAGTATTCTGGGGGGATTTTCTCGGGGATCCCAGGGGGTTTTTCATGGGGATTTTGGGGGGATTTTCTCGGAGTTTCCGGGGGGATTTTCTCGGGGATTCCGTGAGGATTATCCCGGGGATTCCGGGTGATCTTCTCGGGGATTCCAGGCGGATTTTCCAGTGGATTCCGGGGGGATTTTCACTGGGATTCCGGGGGGATTTTCTCGGGAATTCCTGGGGATTTTCTCGTGGATTCCGGGAGGATTTTCCCGGGGAATTCCGGAGGGATTTTCCAGGGACTCCGGGCGGATTATCCCGGGGAATTCTAGCGGATTTTCTCGCGGATTCCGGGCGGATTTTCCCGGGGAATTCCGGGCGATTTTCTCGGGGATTCCTTGCGGATTTTCTCGGGAATTCCGGGGATTTTTCCCGGGAAATCCGGGGGGATTTTCCAGGGGATTCCGGGGGGATTTTCTCGGGGATTCCGGGGGGATTTTCCGGGGATTCCGGGGGATTTTCTCGGGGATTTCGGAACCATTATCTCCGTGATTCCGGGGAGATTTTCTTGGAGATTCCGGGATTACTTTGCCGGGGAATTCAGGGGGATTTTCTCTGGGATTCCGGGGGATTTTCCCGGGGATTCCGGGGGGATTTTCTCGGGTATTCCGGGGGGATTTTCCAGGGAATTTCGGGGGGGTTTTCTCGGGAATTCCTGGGGGATTATCCCGGGAATTCCGGGGGATTTTCCGGGAGAATTCCAGGGGGATTTACCCGGGATTCCGGGGGGATTTTCTCGGGGATTCCGGGGGGATTTCCCGGGGATTCCGGGGGGATTTTCCCGGGGATTCCGGGGGGTATTTTCTCCGGTATTCCGTGGGGATTATCCCAGAGTTTCCGGGGGGATTTTCTCGGTATTCCGGGGGATTTTCCAGGGATTCTTGGGGGATTTTCTCGGGGATTCCGGGGGGATTATCACGGGAATTCCGGGGGGGATTATCCGGGAATTCTAGGGCATTTTCTCGGGGCAATTCAGGGCGGATTTTCCCGGGAATTCCGGGCGATTTTCTCGGGGATTCCTTGCGGATTTTCTCGGGGAATTCCGGGGATTTTTCCCGGGAAATCCGGGGGGATTTTCCCGGGGATTCCGGGGGGATTTTCTCGGGGATTCCGGGGGGATTTTCTCGGGGATTCCGGGGGGATTTTCTCGGGGATTCCGGGGGGATTTTCCGGGGATTCCGGGGGATTTGCGCGGGGATTCCGGGGGGATTTTCCCGAGTATTCCGGGGGATTTCCTCGGGGATTCCGGGGGATTTTAGGGGATTCCGGGCGATTTTCCCGGGAATTCCCGGGGATTTTCTCGGGGATTTCGGAACCATTATCTCCGTGATTCCGGGGAGATTTTCTTGGAGATTCCGGGATTTACTTTGCCGGGGAATTCAGGGGGATTTTCTCTGGGATTCGGGAGGATTTTCCCGGGGATTCCGGGGGTATTTTCTCCGGTATTCCGTGGGGATTATCCCAGAGTTTCCGGGGGGATTTTCTCGGGTATTCCGGGGGGATTTTCCGGGGATTCCGGGGGATTTTCGCGGGGATTCCGGGGGGATTTTCCCGAGTATTCCGGAGGATTTTCCCGAGTATTCCGGGGGATTTCCTCGGGGATTCCGGGGGATTTTCTCATGCATTCCGGGAGGATTTTCCGGGGATTCGGGGGGATTTTCCTTGGGATTCCGAGGGGATTTTCTCCGGGATTCCGGGCATATTTTCTCGGGGATTCCGGGATGATTTTCCCGGGGAATTCCGGGGGACTTTCTCGGCGATTCCGAGGGGATATTCCCGACTATTCCGGGGGGATTTTGTCGGGGATTCCGGGCGCATTTTCTCAGGGGATTCCGTGGGGATTTCTCGGGGATTTCGGGACCATGATCTCCGTGATTCCGGGGAGATTTTCTCGGGGATTCCGGGATTACTTTCCCGGGGAATTCAGGGGGATTTTCCCGGGGATTCCGGGGGATATTCGCGGGGATTCCGGGGGGATTTTCTCGGGTATTCCGGGGGGATTTTCATGGGGATTCCGGGGTATTTTCTCCTGGATTCCTGGGAAATTTTCCGTGAATTCCGGGGGGATTTACCCGAGTATTCCGGGGGATTTTCTCGGGGATTCCTGTGGGATGTTCTCCGGAATTCGGGGGGATTTTCCCGAGTATTCCGGGGGGATTTTCTCTGGATTCCGGGGGGATTTTCTCGGGTATTCCGGGGGTATTTTCCAGGGGATTCCGGTGGGATTTTCGCGGGGATTCGGGGCATATTTTCTCGTGGATTCCCGTGGTATTCTCCCGGGGATTTCGGGTGGATTTTCCAGGGGATTCCGGGGGGATTATCACGGGAATTCCGGGGGGATTATCCCGGGGAATTCCGGGCGATTTTCTCGGGGATTCCTTGCGGATTTTCTCGGGGAATTCCGGGGATTTTTCCCGGGAAATCCGGGGGGATTTTCCAGGGGATACCGGGGGGATTTTCTCGGGGATTCCGGGGGGATTTTCCGGGATCCGGGGGATTTGCGCGGGGATTCCGGGGGATTTTCCCGAGTATTCCGGGGGGATTTCCTCGGGGATTCCGGGGGATTTTCTCATGCATTCCGGGAGGATTTTTCCGGGGATTCTGTGGGGATTTTCCCAGAGTTTCCGGGGGGATTTTCTCGGGGATTCGTGTGGGATGTTCTCGGATATTCCGGGGGGATTTCCTCGGGGATTCCGGGGTTATTTTTCCGAGGAATTCCGGGCGATTTTTCTCCCGGGATTCCGGGCATATTTTCTCGGGGATTCCGGGATGATTTTCCGGGGAATTCCGGGGGACTTTCTCGGGGATTCCGAGGGGGGATATTCCCGACTATTCCGGGGGGATTTTGTCGGGGATTCCGGGGGCATTTTCTCAGGGGATTCCGTGGGGATTTCTCGGGGATTTCGGGACCATTATCTCCGTGATTCCGGGGAGATTTTCCCGGGGATTCCGGGGGGATATTCGAGGGGATTCCGGGGGGATTTTCTCGGGGATTCCGGGGGATTTTCATGGGGATTCCGGGGTATTTCCTCCTGGATTCCTGGGGAATTTTCCGTGAATTCCGGGGGGATTTACCCGAGTATTCCGGGGGATTTTCTCTGGGATTCCTGTGGGATATTCTCCGGTATTCCGGTGGGATTTTCCCGGGGATTTCGGGGGGATTTTCAAGGGGATTCCGGGGTTATTTTTCCGACTAATTCCGGGTGGATTTTCCTGGGGATTCCGGGTGGATTTTCAAGGGGAATCCGGACATATTTTCGCGGGGATTCCGGGGGGATTTTCTCTGTATTCCGGGGGGATTTTCCAGGGGATTTCGGGGGGATTTTCCCGGGGATTTCGGGGGGATTTTCTCGGGTATTCCGGGGGGATTTTCCTGGGGATTCGGGGGGATTTTCACTGGGATTCCGTGGGGATTTTCTCCTGGATTCCGGGGAGTTTTTCTCGGCGGATTCCGGGGGATTTTCCAGGGGATTCCGGGAGGATTATTCCGGGATTCCGGGGCGAGTTTCCAGTGGATTCCAGGGCGATTTTCTCGCCGATTCCGGGGGGAAGTTCTCGGGGAAAAGGGGGGGAGAAACAGTGAGAAATGGGGACAAATGGGTGAAAAAAATCAGTGAGAAATGGGGTAAAAATCTCTGAAAAATGGGGGGAAATATCCGTGAGAAATGGGGAAAAAATGTGGAAAAATTCAGTGAGAAATGGGGGGAGACATCAGTGAGAAATGGGGGGAGAAATGAGTGAGAAATGGGGGGAGAAATCAGTGAGAAATGGGCGGAAAATCCATGAAAAATAGGGGAAAAATCAGTGAGAAATTGGGGGGCAATCGGGAAGAAATCCATGAAAATTGGGGGAAAAAAACAGTGCAAAATGGGGGGAAAGTCAGTGAGGAATGGGGAAAAAATGCAAGAAAAATGGAGGAAAAAAATCAGATGGCTGATCGAGGGCTAATGAGTGCCGATCGATTAGCTCGGCGATCGATTGATCGCGACTGCCGATCGATTATATCGGCGATCGATTGCTAATGCCTGCCGATCGATTAGCTCGGCGATCGATTGCCAATGCCTGCCGATCGATTATATCGGCGATCGATTGATCGCGACTGCCGGTCGATTAGCTCGGCGATCGATTGCTAATGCCTGCCGATCTATCGTTCTGGGCTCGATTGCTTGGCGCTGCTAGGCTGAAAAATTAAATTAATTAATATTAAATAATTTTTTAAAAAACTTCTTTAATTTTCTATTTTCTCGGGGATTCCGGAGGGATTTTCCCGAGTGTTCCGGGGGATTTTCCCGGGGAATCCCGAGGGGTTTTTCCCGAGTGTTCCGGGGGATTTTCCCGGGGAATCCCGAGGGGATTTTCCCGAGTATTCTGGGGGATTTTCTCGGGGATCCCAGGGGGTTTTTCATGGGGATTTTGGGGGGATTTTCTCGGAGTTTCCGGGGGATTTTCTCGGGGATTCCGTGAGGATTATCCCGGGGATTCCGGGGTGATCTTCTCGGGGATTCCAGGCGGATTTTCCAGTGGATTCCGGGGGGATTTTCACTGGGATTCCGGGGGGATTTTCTCGGGAATTCCTGGGGGATTTTCTCGCGGATTCCGGGAGGATTTTCCCGGGGAATTCCGGAGGGATTTTCCAGGGGACTCCGGGCGGATTATCCCGGGGAATTCCGGGGATTTTTCCCGGGAAATCCGGGGGGATTTTCCAGGGGATTCTGGGGGGATTTTCTCGGGATTTCCTGGGGGGATTTTCCGGGGATTCCGGGGGATTTTCGCGAGGATTCCGGGGGGATTTTCCCGAGTATTCCGGAGGGATTTTCCCGAGTATTCCGGGCGGATTTCCTCGGGGATTCCGGGGGATTTTCTCATGCATTCCGGGAGGATTTTCCGGGGATTCCGGGGGGATTTTCCTTGGGATTCCGGTTGGATTTTCTCCGGGATTCCGGGCATATTTTCTCGGGGATTCCGGGATGATTTTCCCGGGGAATTCCGGGGGACTTTCTCGGCGATTCCGAGGGGATATTCCCGACTATTCCGGGGGGATTTTGTCGGGGATTCCGGGGGCATTTTCTCAGGGGATTCCGTGGGGATTTCTCGGGGATTTCGGGACCATTATCTCCGTGATTCCGGGGAGATTTTCCCGGGGATTCCGGGGGGATATTCGAGGGGATTCCGGGGGGATTTCTCGGGGATTCCGGGGGATTTTCATGGGGATTCCGGGGTATTTCCTCCTGGATTCCTGGGGAATTTTCCGTGAATTCCGGGGGGATTTACCCGAGTATTCCGGGGGATTTTCTCTGGGATTCCTGTGGGATATTCTCCGGTATTCCGGTGGGATTTTCCCGGGGATTTCGGGGGGATTTTCAAGGGGATTCCGGGGTTATTTTTCCGACTAATTCCGGGTGGATTTTCCTGGGGATTCCGGTGGATTTTCAAGGGGAATCCGGACATATTTTCGCGGGGATTCCGGGGGATTTTCTCTGGTATTCCGGGGGGATTTTCCAGGGGATTTCGGGGGGATTTTCCCGGGGATTTCGGGGGGATTTTCTCGGGTATTCCGGGGGGATTTTCCTGGGGATTCCGGGGGGATTTTCACTGGGATTCCGTGGGGATTTTCTCCTGGATTCCGGGAGTTTTTTCTCGGGGATTCCGGGGGATTTTCCAGGGGATTCCGGGAGGATTATTCCGGGGATTCCGGGGCGAGTTTCCAGTGGATTCCAGGGCGATTTTCTCGCCGATTCCGGGGGAAGTTCTCGGGGAAAAGGGGGGGAGAAACAGTGAGAAATGGGGACAAATGGGTGAAAAAAATCAGTGAGAAATGGGGTAAAAATCTCTGAAAAATGGGGGGAAATATCCGTGAGAAATGGGGAAAAAATGTGAAAAATTCAGTGAGAAATGGGGGGAGACATCAGTGAGAAATGGGGGGAAAAATGAGTGAGAAATGGGGGGAGAAATGAGTGAGAAATGGGCGGAAAATCCATGAAAAATAGGGGAAAAATCAGTGAGAAATTGGGGGGCAATCGGGAAGAAATCCATGAAAATTGGGGGAAAAAAACAGTGCAAAATGGGGGGAAAAGTCAGTGAGGAATGGGGAAAAAATGCAAGAAAAATGAGGAAAAAAATCAGATGGCTGATCGAGGGCTAATGAGTGCCGATCGATTAGCTCGGCGATCGATTGATCGCGACTGCCGATCGATTATATCGGCGATCGATTGCTAATGCCTGCCGATCGATTTAGCTCGGCGATCGATTGCCAATGCCTGCCGATCGATTAGCTCGGCGATCGATTGATCGCGACTGCCGATCGATTAGTTCGGCGATCGATTGCTAATGCCTGCCGATCTATCGTTCTGGGCTCGATTGCTTGGCGCTGCTAGGCTGAAAAATTAAATTAATTAATATTAAATAATTTTTTTAAAAACTTCTTTAATTTCTATTTTCTCGGGGATTCCGGAGGGATTTTCCCGAGTGTTCCGGGGGATTTTCCCGGGGAATCCCGAGGGGTTTTTCCCGAGTGTTCCGGGGGATTTTCCCGGGGAATCCCGAGGGGATTTTCCCGAGTATTCTGGGGGGATTTTCTCGGGGATCCCAGGGGGTTTTTCATGGGGATTTTGGGGGATTTTCTCGGAGTTTCCGGGGGGATTTTCTCGGGGATTCCGTGAGGATTATCCGGGGATTCCGGGGTGATCTTCTCGGGGATTCCAGGCGGATTTTCCAGTGGATTCCGGGGGGATTTTCACTGGGATTCCGGGGGGATTTTCTCGGGAATTCCTGGGGGATTTTCTCGTGGATTCCGGGAGGATTTTCCCGGGGAATTCCGGAGGGATTTTCCAGGGGACTCCGGGCGGATTATCCCGGGGAATTCTAGCGGATTTTCTCGCGGATTCCGGGCGGATTTTCCCGGGGAATTCCGGGCGATTTTCTCGGGGATTCCTTGCGGATTTTCTCGGGGAATTCCGGGGATTTTTCCCGGGAAATCCGGGGGGATTTTCCAGGGGATTCCGGGGGGGATTTTCTCGGGATTTCCTGGGGGATTTTCCGGGGATTCCGGGGGATTTTCCGGGAGAATTCCAGGGGGATTGTCCCGGGGATTCCGGGGGGGATTTTCTCGGGGATTCCGGGGGGATTTTCCCGGGGATTCCGGGGGGATTTTCCGGGGATTCCGGGGGATTTTCGCGGGGATTCCGGGGGATTTTCCCGAGTATTCCGGAGGGATTTTCCGAGTATTCCGGGCGGATTTCCTCGGGGATTCCGGGGGATTTTCTCATGCATTCCGGGAGGATTTTCCGGGGATTCCGGGGGGATTTTCCTTGGGATTCCGAGGGGATTTTCTACGGGATTCCGGGCATATTTTCTCGGGGATTCCGGGATGATTTTCCCGGGGAATTCCGGGGGACTTTCTCGGCGATTCCGAGGGGATATTCCCGACTATTCCGGGGGGATTTTGTCGGGGATTCCGGGCGCATTTTCTCAGGGGATTCCGTGGGGATTTCTCGGGGATTTCGGGACCATGATCTCCGTGATTCCGGGGAGATTTTCTCGGGGATTCGGGATTACTTTCCCGGGGAATTCAGGGGGATTTTCCCGGGGATTCCGGGGGGATATTCGCGGGGATTCCGGGGGGATTTTCTCGGGTATTCCGGGGGGATTTTCATGGGGATTCCGGGGTATTTTCTCCTGGATTCCTGGGAAATTTTCCGTGAATTCCGGGGGGATTTACCCGAGTATTCCGGGGGATTTTCTCGGGGATTCCTGTGGGATGTTCTCCGGAATTCCGGGGGATTTTCCCGAGTATTCCGGGGGGATTTTCTCTGGGATTCCGGGGGGATTTTCTCGGGTATTCCGGGGGTATTTTCCAGGGGATTCCGGTGGGATTTTCGCGGGGATTCGGGGCATATTTCTCGTGGATTCCCGTGGTATTCTCCCGGGGATTCGGGTGGATTTTCCAGGGGATTCCGGGGGGATTATCACGGGAATTCCGGGGGGATTATCCCGGGGAATTCCGGGCGATTTTCTCGGGGATTCCTTGCGGATTTTCTCGGGGAATTCCGGGATTTTTCCCGGGAAATCCGGGGGATTTTCAGGGGATACCGGGGGGATTTTCTCGGGGATTCCGGGGGGATTTTCCGGGGATTCCGGGGGATTTTCGCGGGGGATTCCGGGGGGGATTTTCCCGAGTATTCCGGGGGGATTTCCTCGGGGATTCCGGGGGATTTTCTCATGCATTCCGGGAGGGATTTTCCGGGGATTCTGTGGGGATTTTCCCAGAGTTTCCGGGGGGATTTTCTCGGGGATTCGTGTGGGATGTTCTCGGATATTCCGGGGGGATTTTCTCGGGGATTCCGGGGTTATTTTTCCGAGGAATTCCGGGCGATTTTCTCCGGGATTCCGGGCATATTTTCTCGGGGATTCCGGGATGATTTTCCCGGGGAATTCCGGGGGACTTTCTCGGGGATTCCGAGGGGATATTCCCGACTATTCCGGGGGGATTTTGTCGGGGATTCCGGGGGCATTTTCTCGGGGATTCCGTGGGGATTTCTCGGGGATTTCGGGACCATTATCTCCGTGATTCCGGGGAGATTTTCCCGGGGATTCCGGGGGGATATTCTCCGGTATTCCGGTGGATTTTCCCGGGGATTTCGGGGGGATTTTCAAGGGGATTCCGGGGTTATTTTTCCGACTAATTCCGGGTGGATTTTCCTGGGGATTCCGGGTGGATTTTCAAGGGGAATCCGGACATATTTTCGCGGGGATTCCGGGGGGATTTTCTCTGGTATTCCGGGGGGATTTTCCAGGGGATTTCGGGGGGATTTTCCCGGGGATTTCGGGGGGATTTTCTCGGGTATTCCGGGGGGATTTTCCTGGGGATTCCGGGGGATTTTCACTGGGATTCCGTGGGGATTTTCTCCTGGATTCCGGGGAGTTTTTCTCGGGGATTCCGGGGGATTTTCCAGGGGATTCCGGAGGATTATTCCGGGGATTCCGGGCGAGTTTCCAGTGGATTCCAGGGCGATTTTCTCGCCGATTCCGGGGGGAAGTTCTCGGGGAAAAGGGGGGGAGAAACAGTGAGAAATGGGGACAAATGGGTGAAAAAAATCAGTGAGAAATGGGGTAAAAATCTCTGAAAAATGGGGGGAAATATCCGTGAGAAATGGGGAAAAAATGTGGAAAAATTCAGTGAGAAATGGGGGGAGACATCAGTGAGAAATGGGGGGAAAATGAGTGAGAAATGGGGGGAGAAATGAGTGAGAAATGGGCGGAAAATCCATGAAAAATAGGGAAAAATCAGTGAGAAATTGGGGGGCAATCGGGAAGAAATCCATGAAAATTGGGGGAAAAAAACAGTGCAAAATGGGGGGAAAAGTCAGTGAGGAATGGGGAAAAAATGCAAGAAAAATGGAGGAAAAAAATCAGATGGCTGATCGAGGGCTAATGAGTGCCGATCGATTAGCTCGGCGATCGATTGATCGCGACTGCCGATCGATTATATCGGCGATCGATTGCTAATGCCTGCCGATCGATTAGCTCGGCGATCGATTGCCAATGCCTGCCGATCGATTAGCTCGGCGATCGATTGATCGCGACTGCCGATCGATTAGTTCGGCGATCGATTGCTAATGCCTGCCGATCTATCGTTCTGGGCTCGATTGCTTGGCGCTGCTAGGCTGAAAAATTAAATTAATTAATATTAAATAATTTTTTAAAAACTTCTTTAATTTTCTATTTTCTCGGGGATTCCGGAGGGATTTTCCGAGTGTTCCGGGGGATTTTCCCGGGGAATCCCGAGGGGTTTTTCCCGAGTGTTCCGGGGGATTTTCCCGGGGAATCCCGAGGGGATTTTCCCGAGTATTCTGGGGGGATTTTCTCGGGGATCCCAGGGGGTTTTTCATGGGGATTTTGGGGGGATTTTCTCGGAGTTTCCGGGGGGATTTTCTCGGGGATTCCGTGAGGATTATCCCGGGGATTCCGGGTGATCTTCTCGGGGATTCCAGGCGGATTTTCCAGTGGATTCCGGGGGATTTTCACTGGGATTCCGGGGGGATTTTCTCGGGAATTCCTGGGGGATTTTCTCGTGGATTCCGGGAGGATTTTCCCGGGGAATTCCGGAGGGATTTTCCAGGGGACTCCGGGCGGATTATCCCGGGGAATTCTAGCGGATTTTCTCGCGGATTCCGGGCGGATTTTCCCGGGGAATTCGGGCGATTTTCTCGGGGATTCCTTGCGGATTTTCTCGGGGAATTCCGGGGATTTTTCCCGGGAAATCCGGGGGGATTTTCCAGGGGATTCCGGGGGGATTTTCTCGGGATTTCCTGGGGGATTTTCCGGGGATTCCGGGGGATTTTCCGGGAGAATTCCAGGGGGATTGTCCCGGGGATTCCGGGGGGATTTTCTCGGGGATTCCGGGGGGATTTTCCCGGGGATTCCGGGGGATTTTCCGGGGATTCCGGGGATTTTCGCGGGGATTCCGGGGGGATTTTCCCGAGTATTCCGGAGGGATTTTCCCGAGTATTCCGGGCGGATTTCCTCGGGGATTCCGGGGGATTTTCTCATGCATTCCGGGAGGATTTTCCGGGGATTCCGGGGGGATTTTCCTTGGGATTCCGAGGGGATTTTCTACGGGATTCCGGGCATATTTTCTCGGGATTCCGGGATGATTTTCCCGGGGAATTCCGGGGGACTTTCTCGGCGATTCCGAGGCGGGATATTCCCGACTATTCCGGGGGGATTTTGTCGGGGATTCCGGGCGCATTTTCTCAGGGGATTCCGTGGGGATTTCTCGGGGATTTCGGGACCATGATCTCCGTGATTCCGGGGAGATTTTCTCGGGGATTCCGGGATTACTTTCCCGGGGAATTCAGGGGGATTTTCCCGGGGATTCCGGGGGGATATTCGCGGGGATTCCGGGGGGATTTTCTCGGGTATTCCGGGGGGATTTTCATGGGGATTCCGGGGTATTTTCTCCTGGATTCCTGGGAAATTTTCCGTGAATTCCGGGGGGATTTACCCGAGTATTCCGGGGGATTTTCTCGGGGATTCCTGTGGGATGTTCTCCGGAATTCCGGGGGGATTTTCCCGAGTATTCCGGGGGGATTTTCTCTGGGATTCCGGGGGGATTTTCTCGGGTATTCCGGGGGTATTTTCCAGGGGATTCCGGTGGGATTTTCGCGGGGATTCGGGCATATTTTCTCGTGGATTCCCGTGGTATTCTCCCGGGGATTTCGGGTGGATTTTCCAGGGGATTCCGGGGGGATTATCACGGGAATTCCGGGGGGATTATCCCGGGGAATTCCGGGCGATTTTCTCGGGGATTCCTTGCGGATTTTCTCGGGGAATTCCGGGGATTTTTCCCGGGAAATCCGGGGGGATTTTCCAGGGGATACCGGGGGGATTTTCTCGGGGATTCCGGGGGGATTTTCCGGGGATTCCGGGGGATTTTCGCGGGGATTCCGGGGGGATTTTCCCGAGTATTCCGGGGGGATTTCCTCGGGATTCCGGGGGATTTTCTCATGCATTCCGGGAGGATTTTCCGGGGATTCTGTGGGGATTTTCCCAGAGTTTCCGGGGGATTTTCTCGGGGATTCGTGTGGGATGTTCTCGGATATTCCGGGGGGATTTTCTCGGGGATTCCGGGGTTATTTTTCCGAGGAATTCCGGGCGATTTTCTCCGGGATTCCGGGCATATTTTCTCGGGGATTCCGGGATGATTTTCCCGGGGAATTCCGGGGGACTTTCTCGGGGATTCCGAGGGGATATTCCCGACTATTCCGGGGGGATTTTGTCGGGATTCCGGGGGCATTTTCTCGGGGATTCCGTGGGGATTTCTCGGGGATTTCGGGACCATTATCTCCGTGATTCCGGGGAGATTTTCCCGGGGATTCCGGGGGGATATTCGAGGGGATTCCGGGGGGATTTTCTCGGGGATTCCGGGGGATTTTCATGGGGATTCCGGGGTATTTCCTCCTGGATTCCTGGGGAATTTTCCGTGAATTCCGGGGGGATTTACCCGAGTATTCCGGGGGATTTTCTCTGGGATTCCTGTGGGATATTCTCCGGTATTCCGGTGGGATTTTCCCGGGGATTTCGGGGGATTTTCAAGGGGATTCCGGGGTTATTTTTCCGACTAATTCCGGGTGGATTTTCAAGGGGAATCCGGACATATTTTCGCGGGGATTCCGGGGGGATTTTCTCTGGTATTCCGGGGGGATTTTCCAGGGGATTTCGGGGGATTTTCCCGGGGATTTCGGGGGGATTTTCTCGGGTATTCCGGGGGGATTTTCCTGGGGATTCCGGGGGGATTTTCACTGGGATTCCGTGGGGATTTTCTCCTGGATTCCGGGGAGTTTTTCTCGGGGATTCCGGGGGATTTTCCAGGGGATTCCGGGAGGATTATTCCGGGGATTCCGGGGCGAGTTTCCAGTGGATTCCAGGGCGATTTTCTCGCCGATTCCGGGGGGAAGTTCTCGGGGAAAAGGGGGGGAGAAACAGTGAGAAATGGGGACAAATGGGTGAAAAAAATCAGTGAGAAATGGGGTAAAAAATCTCTGAAAAATGGGGGGAAATATCCGTGAGAAATGGGGAAAAATGTGGAAAAATTCAGTGAGAAATGGGGGGAGACATCAGTGAGAAATGGGGGGAGAAATGAGTGAGAAATGGGGGAGAAATGAGTGAGAAATGGGCGGAAAATCCATGAAAAATAGGGGAAAAATCAGTGAGAAATTGGGGGGCAATCGGGAAGAAATCCATGAAAATTGGGGGAAAAAAACAGTGCAAAATGGGGGGAAAAGTCAGTGAGGAATGGGGAAAAAATGCAAGAAAAATGGAGGAAAAAAATCAGATGGCTGATCGAGGGCTAATGAGTGCCGATCGATTAGCTCGGCGATCGATTGATCACGACTGCCGATCGATTATATCGGCGATCGATTGCCAATGCCTGCCGATCGATTAGCTCGGCGATCGATTGCCAATGCCTGCCGATCGATTAGTTCGGCGATCGATTGCTAATGCCTGCCGATCTATCGTTCTGGGCTCGATTGCTTGGCGCTGCTAGGCTGAAAAATTAAATTAATTAATATTAAATAATTTTTTTAAAAACTTCTTTAATTTTCTATTTTCTCGGGGATTCCGGAGGGATTTTCCCGAGTGTTCCGGGGATTTTCCCGGGGAATCCCGAGGGGTTTTTCCCGAGTGTTCCGGGGATTTTCCCGGGAATCCCGAGGGGATTTTCCCGAGTATTCTGGGGGGATTTTCTCGGGGATCCCAGGGGGTTTTTCATGGGGATTTTGGGGGATTTTCTCGGAGTTTCCGGGGGGATTTTCTCGGGGATTCCGTGAGGATTATCCCGGGATTCCGGGGTGATCTTCTCGGGGATTCCAGGCGGATTTTCCAGTGGATTCCGGGGGGATTTTCACTGGGATTCCGGGGGGATTTTCTCGGGAATTCCTGGGGGATTTTCTCGTGGATTCCGGGAGGATTTTCCCGGGGAATTCCGGAGGGATTTTCCAGGGGACTCCGGGCGGATTATCCCGGGGAATTCTAGCGGATTTTCTCGCGGATTCCGGGCGGATTTTCCCGGGGAATTCCGGGCGATTTTCTCGGGGATTCCTTGCGGATTTTCTCGGGGAATTCCGGGATTTTTCCCGGGAAATCCGGGGGGATTTTCCAGGGGATTCCGGGGGGATTTTCTCGGGATTTCCTGGGGGATTTTCCGGGGATTCCGGGGATTTTCCGGGAGAATTCCAGGGGGATTGTCCCGGGGATTCCGGGGGGATTTTCTCGGGGATTCCGGGGGGATTTTCCGGGGATTCCGGGGGGATTTTCCGGGGATTCCGGGGGATTTTCGCGGGGATTCCGGGGGGATTTTCCCGAGTATTCCGGAGGGATTTTCCCGAGTATTCCGGGCGGATTTCCTCGGGATTCCGGGGGATTTTCTCATGCATTCCGGGAGGATTTTCCGGGGATTCCGGGGGGATTTTCCTTGGGATTCCGAGGGGATTTTCTACGGGATTCCGGGCATATTTTCTCGGGGATTCCGGGATGATTTTCCCGGGGAATTCCGGGGGACTTTCTCGGCGATTCCGAGGGGATATTCCCGACTATTCCGGGGGATTTTGTCGGGGATTCCGGGCGCATTTTCTCAGGGGATTCCGTGGGGATTTCTCGGGGATTTCGGGACCATGATCTCCGTGATTCCGGGGAGATTTTCTCGGGGATTCCGGGATTACTTTCCCGGGGAATTCAGGGGGATTTTCCCGGGGATTCCGGGGGGATATTCGCGGGGATTCCGGGGGGATTTTCTCGGGTATTCCGGGGGGATTTTCATGGGGATTCCGGGGTATTTTCTCCTGGATTCCTGGGAAATTTTCCGTGAATTCCGGGGGGATTTACCCGAGTATTCCGGGGGATTTTCTCGGGGATTCCTGTGGATGTTCTCCGGAATTCCGGGGGGATTTCCCGAGTATTCCGGGGGGATTTTCTCTGGGATTCCGGGGGGATTTTCTCGGGTATTCCGGGGGTATTTTCCAGGGGATTCCGGTGGGATTTTCGCGGGGATTCGGGGCATATTTTCTCGTGGATTCCCGTGGTATTCTCCCGGGGATTTCGGGTGGATTTTCCAGGGATTCCGGGGGGATTATCACGGGAATTCCGGGGGGATTATCCCGGGGAATTCCGGGCGATTTTCTCGGGATTCCTTGCGGATTTTCTCGGGGAATTCCGGGGATTTTTCCCGGGAAATCCGGGGGGATTTTCCAGGGGATACCGGGGGGATTTTCTCGGGGATTCCGGGGGGATTTTCCGGGGATTCCGGGGGATTTTCGCGGGGATTCCGGGGGGATTTTCCCGAGTATTCCGGGGGGATTTCCTCGGGGATTCCGGGGGATTTTCTCATGCATTCCGGGAGGATTTTCCGGGGATTCTGTGGGGATTTTCCCAGAGTTTCCGGGGGGATTTTCTCGGGATTCGTGTGGGATGTTCTCGGATATTCCGGGGGGATTTTCTCGGGGATTCCGGGGTTATTTTTCCGAGGAATTCCGGGCGATTTTCTCCGGGATTCCGGGCATATTTTCTCGGGGATTCCGGGATGATTTTCCCGGGGAATTCCGGGGGACTTTCTCGGGGATTCCGAGGGGATATTCCCGACTATTCCGGGGGGATTTTGTCGGGGATTCCGGGGGCATTTTCTCGGGGATTCCGTGGGATTTCTCGGGGATTTCGGGACCATTATCTCCGTGATTCCGGGGAGATTTTCCCGGGGATTCCGGGGGGATATTCGAGGGGATTCCGGGGGGATTTTCTCGGGGATTCCGGGGGATTTTCATGGGGATTCCGGGGTATTTCCTCCTGGATTCCTGGGGAATTTTCCGTGAATTCCGGGGGGATTTACCCGAGTATTCCGGGGGATTTTCTCTGGGATTCCTGTGGGATATTCTCCGGTATTCCGGTGGGATTTTCCCGGGGATTTCGGGGGGATTTTCAAGGGGATTCCGGGGTTATTTTTCCGACTAATTCCGGGTGGATTTTCAAGGGGAATCCGGACATATTTTCGCGGGGATTCGGGGGGATTTTCTCTGGTATTCCGGGGGGATTTTCCAGGGGATTTCGGGGGGATTTTCCCGGGGATTTCGGGGGATTTTCTCGGGTATTCCGGGGGGATTTTCCTGGGGATTCCGGGGGGATTTTCACTGGATTCCGTGGGGATTTTCTCCTGGATTCCGGGGAGTTTTTCTCGGGGATTCCGGGGGATTTTCCAGGGGATTCCGGGAGGATTATTCCGGGGATTCCGGGGCGAGTTTCCAGTGGATTCCAGGGCGATTTTCTCGCCGATTCCGGGGGGAAGTTCTCGGGGAAAAGGGGGGGAGAAACAGTGAGAAATGGGGACAAATGGGTGAAAAAAATCAGTGAGAAATGGGGTAAAAATCTCTGAAAAATGGGGAAAATATCCGTGAGAAATGGGGAAAAATGTGGAAAAATTCAGTGAGAAATGGGGGGAGACATCAGTGAGAAATGGGGGGAGAAATGAGTGAGAAATGGGGGGAGAAATGAGTGAGAAATGGGCGGAAAATCCATGAAAAATAGGGGAAAAATCAGTGAGAAATTGGGGGGCAATCGGGAAGAAATCCATGAAAATTGGGGGAAAAAAACAGTGCAAAATGGGGGGAAAAGTCAGTGAGGAATGGGGAAAAAATGCAAGAAAAATGGAGGAAAAAAATCAGATGGCTGATCGAGGGCTAATGAGTGCCGATCGATTAGCTCGGCGATCGATTGATCACGACTGCCGATCGATTATATCGGCGATCGATTGCCAATGCCTGCCGATCGATTAGCTCGGCGATCGATTGCCAATGCCTGCCGATCGATTATATCGGCGATCGATTGATCGCGACTGCCGATCGATTAGTTCGGCGATCGATTGCTAATGCCTGCCGATCTATCGTTCTGGGCTCGATTGCTTGGCGCTGCTAGGCTGAAAAATTAAATTAATTAATATTAAATAATTTTTTTAAAAACTTCTTTAATTTTCTATTTTCTCGGGGATTCCGGGGGAATTTTCTCGGGTAGTCCGGGGGGATTTTCCCGGGAAATTCCGGGGGATTTTCTCAGGGGATTCCTTGCGGATTTTCCCGGGGAATCCCGAGGGGATTTTCCCGGGAATTCCGGGGGGATTTTCCCGGGGATTCCGGGGGAATTTTCCCGGGGATTCCGGGTGGATTTTCAAGGGGAATCCGGACATATTTTCGCGGGGATTCCGGGGGGATTTTCCCGAGTATTCCGGAGGGATTTTCCGGGGATTCCGGGGGATTTTCGCGGGGATTCCGGGGGGATTTTCCCGAGTATTCGGGGGGATTTCCTCGGGGATTCCGGGGGATTTTCTCATGCATTCCGGGAGGATTTTCCGGGGATTCTGTGGGGATTTTCCCAGAGTTTCCGGGGGGATTTTCTCGGGGATTCGTGTGGGCTGTTCTCGGATATTCCGGGGGGATTTTCTCGGGGATTCCGGGGTTATTTTTCCGAGGAATTCCGGGCGATTTTCTCCGGGATTCCGGGCATATTTTCTCGGGGATTCCGGGATGATTTTCCCGGGGAATTCCGGGGGACTTTCTCGGGGATTCCGAGGGGATATTCCCGACTATTCCGGGGGGATTTTGTCGGGGATTCCGGGGGCATTTTCTCAGGGGATTCCGTGGGGATTTCTCGGGGATTTCGGGACCATTATCTCCGTGATTCCGGGGAGATTTTCCCGGGGATTCCGGGGGGATATTCGCGGGGATTCCGGGGGGGATTTTCTCGGGTATTCCGGGGGGATTTTCATGGGGATTCCGGGGTATTTCCTCCTGGATTCCTGGGGAATTTTCCGTGAATTCCGGGGGATTTACCCGAGTATTCCGGGGGATTTTCTCTGGGATTCCTGTGGGATATTCTCCGGTATTCCGGTGGATTTTCCCGGGGATTTCGGGGGGATTTTCAAGGGGATTCCGGGGTTATTTTTCCGACTAATTCCGGGTGGATTTTCCTGGGGATTCCGGGTGGATTTTCAAGGGGAATCCGGACATATTTTCGCGGGGATTCCCGGGGGATTTTCTCTGGTATTCCGGGGGATTTTCCAGGGGATTTCGGGGGGATTTTCCCGGGGATTTCGGGGGGATTTTCTCGGGTATTCCGGGGGGATTTTCCTGGGGATTCCGGGGGGATTTTCACTGGGATTCCGTGGGGATTTTCTCCTGGATTCCGGGGAGTTTTTCTCGGGGATTCCGGGGGATTTTCCAGGGGATTCCGGGAGGATTATTCCGGGGATTCCGGGGCGAGTTTCCAGTGGATTCCAGGGCGATTTTCTCGCCGATTCCGGGGGGAGGTTCTCA